>NW_026974831.1:316636-633272 GCF_030014295.1 Loxodonta africana | reverse complement strand
AACTACTAAACCCCAACAAGAAACAACCCTAAACCCCTAATAACAAACACTAACCCCCTAACAACAAACAACACTAAACCTGTAACAAGAAACTAACCTAACCCCGTAACAACAAACAACCCTAACCTCCTAACAACAAACAACCTTAAACCCCTAACAACAAACAACCCTAAACCCCTAACAACAAACAACACTAACACCCTAACAACAAAAACCACTAAACCCCAACAAGAAACAACACTAAACCCCTAACAACACTAACCCCCTAACAATAAACAACACTAAACCACTAACAAGAAACTAACCTAATCCTGTAACAACAAACAACCCTAACCTCCTAACAACAAACAACCTTAACCCCCTAACAACAAACAACCCTAAACCCCTAACAACAAACAATCCTAACCCCCTAACAACCAATAACGCTCATCCTCTAACCACAAACAACACTAACACCCTAACCACAAACAACACTAACCCCGTAAGAACAAACAACACTAACCCCCTAACAACAAACAACACTAACACCCTAACAACAAAAACTACTAAACCCCAACAAGAAAAAACCCTAAACCCCTAACAACAAACACTAACCCCCTACAACAAACAACAGTAAACCCCTAACAACAAACAACCCTAACCTCCTAACAACAAACAACCCTAAACCCCTAACAACAAACAACCCTAACCTTCTAACAACAAACAACCCTAACCCCCTAACAAACAACAACACTAACCCCCTAACCACAAACAACACTAACACCCTAACAACAAAAACTACTAAAAAACAACAAGAAACAACCCTAAAGCCCTAACAACAAACACTAACCCCCTAACAACAAACAAGACTAAACCCCGAACAAGAAACTACCCTAACCCCGTAACAACAAACAACCCTAACCTCCTAACAACAAACAACCTTAAACCCCTAACAACAAAAAACCCTAAACCTCTAACAACAAACAACACTAACACCCTAACAACAAAAACCACTAAACCCCAACAACAAACAACCCTAACACCCTAACAAACAACAACACTGACCCCCTAACCACAAACAACACTAACACCCTAACAAGAAAAACTACTAAACTCCAACAAGAAACAACCTTAAAGCCCTAACAACAAACACTAACCCCCTAACAACAAACAACACTAAACCCCTAACAAGAAACTAACCTAACAATGTAACAACAAACAACCCTAACATCCTAACAACACACATCCTTAACCCCCTAACAACAAACAACCCTAAACCCCTAACAACAAACAATCCTAACCCCCTAACAACCAACAACGCACACCCCCTAACCACAAACAACACTAACACCCTAGCCACAAACAACACTAACCCCGTAAGAACAAACTACACTAACGCCCTAACAACAAACAAAACTAACACCCTAACAACAAAAACTACTAAACCCCAACAAGAAACAACCCTAAACCCCTAACAACAAACACTAACCCCCTAACAACAAACAACACTAAACCCCTAACAACAAACAACCCTAAACCCCTAACAACAAACAACACTAACACCCTAACAACAAAAAACACTAAACCCCAACAAAAAACAACACTAAACCCCTAACAACAAACACTAACCCCCTAACAACAAACAACACTAAACCCCTAACAAGAAACTAACCTAACCCTGTAACAACAAACAACCCTAACCTCCTAACAAAAAACAACCTTAACCCCCTAACAAACAAAAACACTAACCCCCTAACCACAAACAACACTAACACCCTAACAACAAAAACTACTAAACCCCAACAAAAAAGAGCCCTAAACCCCTAACAACAAACACTAACCCCCTAACAACAAAAAACACTAAACCCCTAACAAGAAACTAACCTAACCCCGTAACAACAAACAACCCTAACCTCCTAACAAGAAACAACCTTAACCCCCTAACAACAAACAACCCTAAACCCCTAACAACAAACCATCCTAACCCCCTAACAACCAACAACGCACACCCCCTACCCACAAACAACACTAACACCCTAACCACAAACAACACTAACCCCGTAAGAACAAACAACACTAACCCCCTAACAACAAACAACACTAACACCCTAACAACAAAAACTACTAAACCCCAACAAGAAACAACCCTAAACCCCTAACAACAAACACTAACCCCCTAACAACAAACAACACTAAACCCCTAAGAAGAAACTAACCTAACCCCGTAACAACAAACAACCCTAACCTCCTAACAACAAACAACCTTAAACCCCTAACAACAAACAACCTTAAACCCCTAACAACAAACAACACTAACACACTAACAACAAAAAACACTAAACCCCAACAAGAAACAACACTAAACCCCTAACAACAAACACTAACCCCCTAACAACAAACAACACTAAACCCCTAACAAGAAACTAACCTAACCCTGTAACAACAAACAACCCTAACCTCCTAACAACAAATAACCCTAACCCCCTAACAAACAACAACACTAACCCCTAACCACAAACAACACTAACACCCTTACAACAAAAACTACTAAACCCCAACAAGAAACAACCCTAAACCCCTAGCAACAAACACTAACTCCCTAAGAGCAAACAACACTAAACCCCTAACAAGAAAATAACCTAACCCCCTAACAACCAACAACGCACACCCCCTAACCACAAACAACACTAACACCCTAACCACAAACAACACTAACCCCGTAAGAACAAACTACACTAACCCCCTAACAACAAACAACACTAACACCCTAACAACAAAAACTACTAAACCCCAACAAGAAACAACCCTAAACCCCTAACAACAAACACTAACCCCCTAACAACAAACAACACTAAACCCCTAACAAGAAACTTACCTAACCCCGTAACAACAAACAACCCTAACCTCCTAACAACAAACAACCTTAAACCCCTAACAACAAACAAACCTAAACCCCAAACAACAAACAACACTAACACCCTAACAACAAAAAACACTAAACCCCAACAAGAAACAACACTAAACCCCTAACAAACACTAACCCCCTAACAACAAACAACACTAAACCCCTAACAAGAAACTAACCTTACCCTGTAACAACAAACAACCCTAACCTCCTAACAACAAACAACCTTAACACCCTAAAAACAAACAACCCTAAACCCGTAACAACAAACAATCCTAACCCCCTAACAACCAACAAATCTCACCCCCTAACCACAAACTACACTAACACCCTAACCACAAACAACACTAACCCCGTAAGAACAAACAACACTAACCCCCTAACCACAAACAACACTAACACCCTAACAACAAAAACTACTATACCCCAACAAGAAACAACACTAAACCCCTAACAACAAACACTAACCCCCTAAAAACAAAAAACACTAAACCCCTAACAAGAAACTAACCTAACCCCGTAACAACAAACACCTCTAACCTCCTAACAACAAACAACCCTAAACCCCTAACAACAAAAAACCCTAACCTTCTAACAACAAACAACCCTAACCCCCTAACAAACAACAACACTAACCCCCTAACCACAAACAACACTAACACCCTAACAACAAAAACTACTAAACCCCAAAAAGAAACAACCCTAAACCCCTAACAACAAACACTAACCCCCTAACAACAAACAACACTAAACCCCTAACAAGAAACTAACCTAACCCTGTAAAAACAAACAACCCTAACCTCCTAACAACAAACAACCCTAACCCCCTAACAAACAACAACACTAACCCCCTAATCACAAACAACACTAACACCCTAACAACAAAAACTACTAAATCCCAACAAGAAACAACTCCTAAACCCCTAACAACAAACACTAACCCCCTAACAACAAACAACACTAAACCCCTAACAAGAAACTAACCTAACCCCGTAACAACAAACAGCCCTAACCTCCTAACAGCAAACAACCTTAAACCCCTAACAACAAACAACCCTAAACCCCTAACAACAAACAACACTAACACCCTAACAACAAAAAACACTAAACCCCAACAAGAAACAACACTAAACCCCTAACAACAAACACTAACCCCCTAACAACAAACAAAACTAAACCCCTAACAAGAAACTAACCTAACCCTGTAACAACAAACAGCCCTAACCTCCTAACAACAAACCACCTTAACCCCCTAACAACAAACAACCGTAAACCCCTAACAACAAACAATCCTAATCCCCTAACAACCAACAACTCGCACCCCCTAACCACAAACAACGCTAACACCCTAACCAAAAACAACACTAACCCCGTAAGAACAAACAACACTAACCCCCTAACCACAAACAACACTAACACCCTAACAACAAAAACTACTAAACCCCAACAAGAAACAACCCTAAACCCCTAACAACAAACACTAACCCACTAACAACAAACAACACTAAACCCCTAACAAGAAACTAACCTAACCCCGTAACAACAAACAACCCTAACCTCCTAACAACAAACAACCTTAAACCCCTAACAACAAACAACCTGAAACCCCTAACAACAAACAACACTAACACACTAACAACAAAAAACACTAAACCCCAACAAGAAACAACACTAAACCCCTAACAACAAACACTAACCCCCTAACAACAAACAACACTAAACCCCTAACAAGAAACTAACCTAACCCTGTAACAACAAACAACCCTAACCTCCTAACAACAAATAACCCTAACCCCCTAACAAACAACAACACTAAACCCCTAACCACAAACAACACTAACACCCTTACAACAAAAACTACTAAACCCCAACAAGAAACAACCCTAAACCCCTAGCAACAAACACTAACCCCCTAAGAGCAAACAACACTAAACCCCTAACAAGAAACTAACCTAAACCCCTAACAACCAACAACGCACACCCCCTAACCACAAACAACACTAACACCCTAACCACAAACAACACTAACCCCGTAAGAACAAACTACACTAACCCCCTAACAACAAACAACACTAACACCCTAACAACAAAAACTACTAAACCCCAACAAGAAACAACCCTAAACCCCTAACAACAAACACTAACCCCCTAACAACAAACAACACTAAACCCCTAACAAGAAACTTACCTAACCCCGTAACAACAAACAACCCTAACCTCCTAACAACAAACAACCTTAAACCCCTAACAACAAACAACCCTAAACCCCAAACAACAAACAACACTAACACCCTAACAACAAAAAACACTAAACCCCAACAAGAAACAACACTAAACCCCTAACAAACACTAACCCCCTAACAACAAACAACACTAAAACCCTAACAAGAAACTAACCTTACCCTGTAACAACAAACAACCCTAACCTCCTAACAACAAACAACCTTAACACCCTAAAAACAAACAACCCTAAACCCGTAACAACAAACAATCCTAACCCCATAACAACCAAAAACTCTCACCCCCTAACCACAAACTACACTAACACCCTAACCACAAACAACACTAACCCCGTAAGAACAAACAACACTAACCCCCTAACCACAAACAACACTAACACCCTAACAACAAAAACTACTATACCCCAACAAGAAACAACACTAAACCCCTAACAACAAACACTAACCCCCTAACAACAAAAAACACTAAACCCCTAACAAGAAACTAACCTAACCCCGTAACAACAAACACCCCTAACCTCCTAACAACAAACAACCCTAAACCCCTAACAACAAACAACACTAACCTTCTAACAACAAACAACCCTAACCCCCTAACAAACAACAACACTAACCCCCTAACCACAAACAACACTAACACCCTAACAACAAAAACTACTAAACCCCAAAAAGAAACAACCCTAAACCCCTAACAACAAACACTAACCCCCTAACAACAAACAACACTAAACCCCTAACAAGAAACTAACCTAACCCTGTAAAAACAAACAACCCTAACCTCCTAACAACAAACAACCCTAACCCCCTAACAAACAACAACACTAACCCCCTAATCACAAACAACACTAACACCCTAACAACAAAAACTACTAAACCCCAACAAGAAACAACCCTAAACCCCTAACAACAAACACTAACCCCCTAACAACAAACAACACTAAACCCCTAACAAGAAACTAACCTAACCCCGTAACAACAAACAACCCTAACCTCCTAACAGCAAACAACCTTAAACCCCTAACAACAAACAACCCTAAACCCCTAACAACAAACAACACTAACACCCTAACAACAAAAAACACTAAACCCCAACAAGAAACAACACTAAACCCCTAACAACAAACACTAACCCCCTAACAACAAACAAAACTAAACCCCTAACAAGAAACTAACCTAACCCTGTAACAACAAACAGCCCTAACCTCCTAACAACAAACCACCTTAACCCCCTAACAACAAACAACCCTAAACCCCTAACAACAAACAATCCTAATCCCCTAACAACCAACAACTCGCACCCCCTAACCACAAACAACACTAACACCCTAATCAAAAACAACACTAACCCCGTAAGAACAAACAACACTAACCCCCTAACAACAAACAACACTAACACCCTAACAACAAAAACTACTAAACCCCAACAAGAAACAACCCTAAACCCCTAACAACAAACACTAACCCCCAACAACAAACAACACTAAACCCCTAACAAGAAACTACCCTAAACCCGTAACAACAAACAACCCTAACCTCCTAACAACAAACAACCTTAAACCCCTAACACACAACCCTAAACCCCTAACAACAAACAACACTAACACCCTAACAACAAAAACCACTAAACCCCAACAAGAAACAACACTAAACCCCTAACATCAAACACTAACCCCCTAACAACAAACAACACTAAACCCCTAACAATAAACTAACCTAACCCTGTAACAACAAACAACCCTAACCTCCTAACAACAAACATCCCTAACCCCCTAACAAACAACAACACTAAGCCCCTAACCACAAACAACACTAACACCCTAACAACTAAAACTACTAAACCCCAACAAGAAACAACCCTAAACCCCTAACAACAAACACTAACCCCCTAACAAGAAACTAACCTAACCCCGTAACAACAAACAACCCTAACCTCCTAACAACAAACAACCTTAAACCCCTAACAACAAACAACCCTAAACCCCTAACAACAAACAACACTAACACCCTAACAACAAAAACCACTAAACCCCAACAAGAAACAACACTAAACCCCTAACAACAAACACTAACCTCCTAACAACAAACAACACTAAAACCGTAACAAGGAACTAACATAACCCTGTAACAACAAACAACCCTAACCTCCTAACAACAAACAACCCTAACCCCCTAACAAACAACAACACTAATCCCCTAACCACAAACAACACTAACACCCTAACAACAAAAACTACTAAACCCCAACAAGAAACAACCCTACACCCCTAACAACAAACACTAACCCCCTAACAACAAACAACACAAAACCCCTAACAAGAAACTAACCTAACCCCGTAACAACAAACAACCCTAACCTCCTAACAGCAAACAACCTTAAACCCCTAACAACAAACCACCTTTACCCCCTAACAACAAACAACCCTAAACCCCTAACAACAAACAATCCTAACCCCCTAACAACCAACAACTCTCACCCCCTAACCACAAACTACACTAACACCCTAACCACAAACAACACTAACCCCGTAAGAACAAACAACACTAACCCCCTAACCACAAACAACACTAACACCCTAACAACAAAAACTACTATACCCCAACAAGAAACAACCCTAAACCCCTAACAACAAACACTAACCCCCTAACAACAAAAAACACTAAACCCCTAAGAAGAAACTAACCTAACCCCGTAACAACAAACAACCCTAAACCCCTAACAACAAACAACCCTAACCTTCTAACAACAAACAACTCTAACCCCCTAACAAACAACAACACTAACCACCTAACCACAAACAACACTAACACCCTAACAACAAAAACTACTAAACTCCAACAAGAAACAACCCTAAACCCCTAACAACAAACACTAACCCCCTAACAACAAACAACCCTAACCCCTAACAACAAACAACCCTAACCCCCTAACAACAAACAACCCTAAACCCCTAACAACAAACAACCCTAACCTTCTAACAACAAACAACCCTAACCCCCTAACAAACAACAACACTAACCCCCTAACCACAAACAACACTAACACCCTAACAACAAAAACTACTAAACCCCAAAAAGAAACAACCCTAAACCCCTAACAACAAACACTAACCCCGTAACAACAAACAACACTAAACCCCTAACAAGAAACTAACCTAACCCTGTAAAAACAAACAACCCTAACCTCCTAACAACAAACAACCCTAACCCCCTAACAAACAACAACACTAACCCCCTAATCACAAACAACACTAACACCCTAACAACTAAAACTACGAAACCCCAACAAGAAACAACCCTAAACCCCTAACAACAAACAACACTAACACCCTAACAACAAAAAACACTAAACCCCAACAAGAAACAACACTAAACCCCTAACAACAAACACTAACCCCCTAACAACAAACAAAACTAAACCCCTAACAAGAAACTAACCTAACCCTGTAACAACAAACAGCCCTAACCTCCTAACAACAAACCACCGTAACCCCCTAACAACAAACAACCGTAAACCCCTAACAACAAACAATCCTAATCCCCTAACAACCAACAACTCGCACCCCCTAACCACAAACAACACTAACACCCTAACCACAAACAACACTAACCCCTTAAGAACAAACAACACTAACCCCCTAACCACAAACAACACTAACACCCTAACAACAAAAACTACTAAACCCCAACAAGAAACAACTCTAAACCCCTAACAACAAACACTTACCCCCTAACAACAAACAACACTAAACCCCTAACAAGAAACTAACCTAACCCCGTAACAACAAACAACCCTAACCTCCTAACAACAAACAACCTTAAACCCCTAACAACAAACAAACCTAAACCCCAAACAACAAACAACACTAACACCCTAACAACAAAAAACACTAAACCCCAACAAGAAACAACACTAAACCCCTAACAAACACTAACCCCCTAACAACAAACAACACTAAACCCCTAACAAGAAACTAACCTTACCCTGTAACAACAAACAACCCTAACCTCCTAACAACAAACAACCTTAACACCCTAAAAACAAACAACCCTAAACCCGTAACAACAAACAATCCTAACCCCATAACAACCAACAACTCTCACCCCCTAACCACAAACTACACTAACACCCTAACCACAAACAACACTAACCCCGTAAGAACAAACAACACTAACCCCCTAACCACAAACAACACTAACACCCTAACAACAAAAACTACTATACCCCAACAAGAAACAACACTAAACCCCTAACAACAAACACTAACCCCCTAACAACAAAAAACACTAAACCCCTAACAAGAAACTAACCTAACCCCGTAACAACAAACACCCCTAACCTCCTAACAACAAACAACCCTAAACCCCTAACAAAAAACAACCCTAACCTTCTAACAACAAACAACCCTAAACCCCTAACAACAAACACTAACCCCCTAACAACAAACAACACTAAACCCCTAACAAGAAACTAACCTAACCCTGTAAAAACAAACAACCCTAACCTCCTAACAACAAACAACCCTAACCCCCTAACAAACAACAACACTAACCCCCTAATCACAAACAACACTAACACCCTAACAACAAAAACTACTAAACCCCAACAAGAAACAACCCTAAACCCCTAACAACAAACACTAACCCCCTAACAACAAACACTAAACCCCTAACAAGAAACTAACCTAACCCCGTAACAACAAACAACCCTCACCTCCTAACAGCAAACAACCTTAAACCCCTAACAACAAACAACCCTAAACCCCTAACAACAAACAACACTAACACCCTAACAACAAAAAACACTAAACCCCAACAAGAAACAACACTAAACCCCTAACAACAAACACTAACCCCCTAACAACAAACAAAACTAAACCCCTAACAAGAAACTAACCTAACCCTGTAACAACAAACAGCCCTAACCTCCTAACAACAAACCACCTTAACCCCCTAACAACAAACAACCCTAAACCCCTAACAACAAACAATCCTAATCCCCTAACAACCAACAACTCGCAACCCCTAACCACAAACAACACTAACACCCTAACCAAAAACAACACTAACCCCGTAAGAACAAACAACACTAACCCCCTAACAACAAACAACACTAACACCCTAACAACAAAAACTACTAAACTCCAACAAGAAACAACCCTAAACCCCTAACAACAAACACTAACCCCCAACAACAAACAACACTAAACCCCTAACAAGAAACTAACCTAAACCCGTAACAACAAACAACCCTAACCTCCTAACAACAAACAACCTTAAACCCCTAACACACAACCCTAAACCCCTAACAACAAACAACACTAACACCCTAACAACAAAAACCACTAAACCCCAACAAGAAACAACACTAAACCCCTAACAACAAACACTAACCCCCTAACAACAAACAACACTAAACCCCTAACAATAAACTAACCTAACCCTGTAACAACAAACAACCCTAACCTCCTAACAACAAACATCCCTAACCCCCTAACAAACAACACTAAGCCCCTAACCACAAACAACACTAACACCCTAACAACTAAAACTACTAAACCCCAACAAGAAACAGCCCTAAACCCCTAACAACAAACACTAACCCCCTAACAAGAAACTAACCTAACCCCGTAACAACAAACAACCCTAACCTCCTAACAACAAACAACCTTAAACCCCTAACAACAAACAACCCTAAACCCCTAACAACAAACAACACTAACACCCTAACAACAAAAACCACTAAACCCCAACAAGAAACAACACTAAACCCCTAACAACAAACACTAACCTCCTAACAACAAACAACACTAAAACCGTAACAAGAAACTAACATAACCCTGTAAAAACAAACAACCCTAACCTCCTAACAACAAACAACCCTAACCCCCTAACAAACAACAACACTAACCCCCTAACCACAAACAACACTAACACCCTAATAACAAAAACTACTAAACCCCAACAAGAAACAACCCTAAACCCCTAACAACAAACACTAACCCCCTAACAACAAACAACACAAAACCCCTAACAAGAAACTAACCTAACCCCGTAACAACAAACAACCCTAACCTCCTAACAGCAAACAACCTTAAACCCCTAACAACAAACCACCTTTACCCCCTAACAACAAACAACCCTAAACCCCTAACAACAAACAATCCTAACCCCCTAACAACCAACAACTCTCACCCCCTAACCACAAACTACACTAACACCCTAACCACAAACAACACTAACCCCGTAAGAACAAACAACACTAACCCCCTAACCACAAACAACACTAACACCCTAACAACAAAAACTACTATACCCCAACAAGAAACAACCCTAAACCCCTAACAACAAACACTAACCCCCTAACAACAAAAAACACTAAACCCCTAAGAAGAAACTAACCTAACCCCGTAACAACAAACAACCCTAGACCCCTAACAACAAACAACCCTAACCTTCTAACAACAAACAACCCTAACCCCCTAACAAACAACAACACTAACCCCCTAACCACAAACAACACTAACACCCTAACAACAAAAACTACTAAACTCCAACAAGAAACAACCCTAAACCCCTAACAACAAACACTAACCCCCTAACAACAAACAACCATAAACCCCTAACAACAAACAACACTAACACCCTAACAACAAAAACCACTAAACCCCAACAAGAAACAACACTAAACCCCTAACAACAAACACTAACCCCCTAACAACAAACAACACCAAACCCGTAACAAGAAACTAACCTAACCCTGTAACAACAAACAACCCTAACCTCCTAACAACAAACAACCTTAACCCCCTAACAACAAACAACTCTAAACCCCTAACAACAAACAATCCTAACCCCCTAACAACCAACAACGCTCACCCCCTAACCAGAAACAACACTAACACCCTAACCACAAACAACACTAACCCCCTAACAACAAACAACACTAACACCCTAACAACAAAAACCACTAAACCCCAACAAGAAACAACCCTAAACCCCTAACAACAAGGACTAACCCCCTAACAACAAACAACACTAAACCCCTAACAAGAAACTAACCTAACCCTGTAACAACAAACAACCCTAACCTCCTAACAACAAACAACCCTAACCCCCTAACAAACACCAACACTAACCCCCTAACCACAAACAACACTAACACCCTAACAACAAAAACTACTAAACCCCAACAAGAAACAACCCTAAACCCCTAACAACAAACACTAACCCCCTAACAACAAACAACCCTAACCCCTAACAACAAACAACCCTAACCCCCTAACAACAAACAACCCTAAACCCCTAACAACAAACAAAACTAACACCCTAACAACAAACACCACGAACCCCCTAACAACAATCCTAACAACCTAACAACAAACAACACTAACCCCGTAAAAATAAATTACCCTAAACCCCTAACAACAAACAACACTAACACCCTAACAACAAAAACCACTAAACCCCAACAAGAAACAACACTAAACCCCTAACAACAAACACTAACCCCCTAACAACAAACAACACTAAACCCCTAACAACAAACACTAACCCCCTAACAAGAAACAACCCTAAACCCCTAACAACAAAAAACACTATCCCCCTAACAACAAACACCACTAACCCCCTAACAAGAATCCTAACAACCTAACAACAAACAACACTAACCCCCTAAAAATAAACTACTCTAAACCCCTAACAACAAACAACCCTAACCCCCTAACAACAAACAACCCTAAACCCCTAACAACAAACAACACTAACCCCCTAACCACAAACAACACTAACACCCTAACAACAAAAACTACTAAACCCCAACAAGAAACAGCACTAAACCCCTGACAACATACACTAATCCCCTAACAACTAACAACCCTAACCCCCTAACAGCAAACAACCCTAAATCCCTAACAAACAATCCTAACCCCCTAATAACCAACAACGCTCACCCCCTAAACACAAACAGCACTAACACCCTAACCACAAACAACACTAACCCCGTAAGAACAAACAACACTAACCCCCTAACAACAAACAACACTAACACCCTAACAACAAAAACCACTAAACCCCAACAAGAAACAACATTAACCCCTAACAACAAACACTAATCCCCTAACAACAAACAACACAAAACCCCTAACAAGAAACTAACCTAACCCTGTAACAACAAACAACCCTAACCTCCTAACAACAAACAACCCTAACCCCCTAACAAACAACAACACTAAATCCCTAAACACAAACAACACTAACACCCTAACAACAAATCTACTAAACCCCAACAAGAAACAATCCTAAACCCCTAACAACAAACACTAACCCCCTAACAACAAACAACACTAAACCCCTAACAAGAAACTAACCTAACCCCGTAACAACAAACAACCCTAACCTCCTAACAACAAACAACCTAAAAACCCCTAAAAACAAACAACCCTAAACCCCTAACAACAAACAATACTAACACCCTAACAACAAATACCACGAAACCCTAACAAGAAACAACACTAAACCCCTAACAACAAACACTAACCCCCTAACAAAAAACAACACCAAACCCCTAACAAGAAACTAAACTAACCCTGTAACAACAAACAACCTTAACCTCCTAACAACAAACAACCTTAACCGCCTAACAACGAACAATCCTAAACCCCTAACAACAAACAATCCTAACCCCCTAACAACCAACAACGCACACCCCCTAACCACAAACAACACTAACACCCTAACCACAAACAACACTAACCCCGTAAGAACAAACAACACTAACCCCCTAACCACAAACAACACTAACACCCTAACCACAAACAACACTAACACCCTAACAACAAAAACTACTAAACCCCAACAAGAAACAACCCTAAACCCCTAATAACAAACACTAACCCCCTAACAACAAACAACACTAAACCCGTAACAAGAAACTAACCTAACCCCGTAACAACAAACAACCCTAACCTCCTAACAACAAACAACCTTAAACCCCTAACAACAAACAACCCTAAACCCCTAACAACAATCAACACTAACACCCTAACAACAAAAAGCACTAAACCCCAACAAGAAACAACACTAAACCCCTAACAACAAACACTAACCCCCTAACAACAAACAACACTAAACCCCTAACAAGAAACTAACCTATCCCTGTAACAAGAAACAACCCTAACCTCCTAACAACAAACAACCTTAACCCCCTAACAACAAACAACCCTAAACCCCTAACAACAAACAATCCTAACCCCCTAACAACCAACAACGCTCACCCCCTAACCACAAACAACACTAACACCCTAACCACAAACAACACTAACCCCGTAAGAACAAACAACACTAACCCCCTAACAACAAACAACACTAACACCCTAACAACAAAAACCACTAAAGTCCAACAAGAAACAACCCTAAACCCCTAAATACAAACAACACTAACCCCCTAACCACAAACAACACTAACACCCTAACAACAAAAACCACTAAACCTCAACAAGAAACAACCCGAAACCCCTAAATAGAAACAACACTAACCACCTAACAACAACCCTAACCCCCTAACAACAAACAACCCTAACCCCCAACAACAAACTACTCTAACCCACTAACAACAAACAACCCTAAGCCCCAAACAACAAAGAACCTTAACTCTCTAACAAGAAACAACACTAACCCCCTAACAACAAAAAACACTATCCCCCTAACAACAAACACCACTAACCCCCTAACAACAATCCTAACAACCTAACAACAAACAACACTAACCCCCTAAAAATAAACTACTCTAAACCACTAACAACAAACAACCCTTACCCCCTAACAACAAACAACCCTAAACCCCTAACAACAAACAACACTAACACCCTAACAACAAAAAACACTAAACCCCAACAAGAAACAACATTAAACCCCTAACAACAAACACTAACCCACAACAACAAACAACACTAAACACCTAACAAGGAACTAACCTAACCCCGTAACAACAAACCCTAACCTCCTAACAACAAACGACCTTAAACCCCTAACAACAAAAAACCCTAAACCTCTAACAACAAACAACACTAACACCCTAACAACAAAAACCACTAAATTCCAACAAGAAACAACACTGAACCCGTAACAACAAACACTAAGACCCTAACAACAAACAACCCTAAACCCCTAACAACAAACAACACTAACACACTAACAACAAAAAACACTAAACCCCAACAAGAAACAACACTAAACCCCTAACAACAAACACTAACCCCCTAGCAACAAACAACACTAAACCCCTAACAAGAAACTAACCTAACCCTGTTACAACAAACAACCCTAACCTCCTAATAACAAATAACCCTAACCCCCTACCAAACAACAACACTAACCCCCTAACCACAAACAACACTAACACCCTAACAACAAAAACTACTAAACCCCAACAAGAAACAACCCTAAACCCCTAACAACAAACACTAACCCCCTAAGAGCAAACAACACTAAACCCCTAACAAGAAACTAACCTAACCCCCTAACAACCAACAACGCACACCCCCTAACCACAAACAACACTAACACCCTAACCACAAACAACACTAACCCCGTAAGAACAAACTGCACTAACCCCCTAACAACAAACAGCACTAACACCCTAACAACAAAAACTACTAAACCCAACAAGAAACAACCCTAAACCCCAACAACAAACACTAACCCCCTATCAACAAACAACACTAAACCCCTAACAAGAAACTTACCTAACCCCGTAACAACAAACAACCCTAACCTCCTAACAACAAACAACCTTAAACCCCTAACAACAAACAACCCTAAACCCCTAACAACAAACAACACTAACACCCTAACAACAAAAACCACTAAACCCCAACAAGAAACAACACTAAACCCCTAACAACAAACACTCACCCCCTAACAACAAACAACACTAAACCCCTAACAAGAAACTAAATTAACCCTGTAAAAACAAACAACCCTAACCTCCTAACAACAAACAACCCTAACCCCCTAACAAACAACAACACTAACCCCCTAACCACAAACAACACTAACACCCTAACAACAAAAACTACTAAACCCCAACAAGAAACAACCCTAAACCCCTAACAACAAACACTAACCCCCTAAGAACAAACAACACTAAACCCCTAACAAGAAACTAACCTAAACCCGTAACAACAAACAACCCTAACCTCCTAAAAACAAACAACCTTAAACCCCTAACAACAAACAACCCTAAACCCCTAACAACAAACAACACTGACACCCTAACAACAAAAACCACTAAACCCCAACAAGAAACAACAATAAACCCCTAACAACAAACACTAACCCCCTAACAACAAACAACACTAAACCCCTAACAATAAACTAACCTAACCCTGTAACAACAAACAACCCTAACCTCCTAACAACAAACCCTAACCCCCTAACAAACAACAACACTAAGCCCCTAACCACAAACAACACTAACACCCTAACAACTAAAACTACTAAACCCCAACAAGAAACAACCCTAAACCCCTAACAACAAACACTAACCCCCTAACAACAAACAACACTAAACCCCTAACAAGAAACGAACCTAACCCTGTAACAACAAACAACCCTAACCTCCTAACAACAAACAACCTTAAACCCCTAACAACAAACAACCCTAAACCCCTAACAACAAACAACACTAACACCCTAACAACAAAAACCACTTAACCCCAACAAGAAATAACACTAAACCCCTAACAACAAACACTACCCCCTAACAACAAACAACACCAAACCCCTAACAAGAAACTTACCTAACCCTGTAACAACAAACAACCCTAATCTCCTAACAACAAACAACCTTAACCCCCTATCAGCAAACAACCCTAAACCCCTAACAACAAACAATCCTAACCCTTTAACAACCAACAACGCTCACCCCCTAACCACAAACAGCACTAACACCCTAACCACAAACAACACTAACCCCGTAAGAACAAACAACACTAACCCCCTAACCACAAACAACACTAACACCCTAACAACAAAACTACTAAACCCCAACAAGAAACAACCCTAAACCCCTAACAACAAACACTAACCGTCTAACAACAAACAACACTAAACATCTAACAAGAAACTAACCTAACCCCGTAACAACAAAGAACCCTAACCTCCTAACAACAAACAACCTTAAACCCCTAAGAACAAACAACCCTAAACCCCTAACAACAAACACTAACCCCCTAACAACAAACAACACTAAACTCCTAACAAGAAACTAACCTAACCCCGTAACAACAAACAACCCTAACCTCCTAACAACAAACAACCTTAAACCCCTAACAACAAACAACCCTAAACCCCTAACAACAAACAACACTAACACCCTAACAACAAAAAACACTAAACCCCAACAAGAAACAACACTAAACCCCTAACAACAAACACTAACCCCCTAACAACAAACAACACTAAACGCCGAACAAGAAACTAACCTAACCCTGTAAAAACAAGCAACACTAACCTCCTAACAACAAACAATCCTAACCCCCTAACAACCAACAATGCTCACCCCCTAAGAACAAACAACACTAACACCCTTACCACAAACAACACTAACCCCGTAAGAACAAACAACACCAACCTCCTAACCACAAACAACACTAACACCCTAACAACAAAAATTACTAAACCCCAACAAGAAACAACCCTAAACCCCTAACAACAAACACTAACCCCCTAACAACAAACAACACTAAACCCCTAACAAGAAACTAACCTAACCCGTAACAACAAACAACCCTAACCTCCTAACAAAAAACAACCTTAAACTCCTAACAATAAACAACCCTAAACCACTAACAACAAACAACACGAACACCCTAACAACAAAAACCACTAAACCCCAACAAGAAACAACACTAAACCCCTAACAACAAACACTAACCCCCTAACAACAAACAACACTAAACCCCTAACAAGAAACTAACCTAACCCTGTAACAACAAGCAACCCTAACCTCCTAACAACAAACAACCTTAACCCCTAACAACAAACATCCCTAAACCCCTAACAACAAACAAACCTAACCCCCTAACAACCAACAACTCTCACCCCCTAACCACAAACAACACTAACACCCTAACCACAAACAACACTAACCCCGTAAGAACAAACAACACTAACCCCCTAAGAACAAACAACACTAACACCGTAACGAGAAAAACCACTAAAGCCCTACAAGAAACAACCCTAAACCCCTAAATACAAATAACACTAACTCCCTAATCACAAACAACACTTACACCCTAACAACAAAAACCACTAAACCTCCACAAGAAACAACCCGAAACCCCTAAATAGAAACAACACTAACCACCTAACAACAACCCTAACCCCCTAACAACAAACAAACCTAACGCCCAACAACAAACTACTCTAACCCACTAACAACAAACAACCCTAAGCCCCTAACAACAAAGAACCCTAACTCTCTAACAAGAAACAACACTAACCCCGTAACAACAAACAACCCTAACCTTCTAACAAAAAACATCCCCAACCCCCTAACAAACAACAACACTAACCCCCTAACCACAAACAACACTAACACCCTAACAACAAAAACTACTAAACCTCAACAAGAAACAACCCTAAACCCCTAACAACAAACACTAACCCCCTAACAATAAACAACACTAAACCCCTAACAAGAAACTAACCTAACCCCGTAACAACAAACAACCCTAACCTCCTAACAACAAACAACCTTAAACCCCTAACAACAAACAACCGTAAAACCCTAACAACAAACAGCACTAACCCCCTAACAACAAAAAACACTAACCCCCGAACAACAAACACCACTAACCCCCTAACAACAATCCTAACAACCTAACAACAAACAACACTAACCCCCTAAAAATAAACTATTCTAAACCCCTAACAACAAACAACCCTAACCCCCAAACAGCAAACAACGCTAAACCCCTAACAACAAATATCCCTAACCTTCTAACAACAAACAACTCTAACCCCCTAACAAACAACAACACTAACCCCCTAACAACAAAAACTACTAAACCCCAACAAGAAACAACCCTAAACCCCTAACAACAAAAAACTCTAACACCCTAACAACAAAAAACACTAAACCCCAACAAGAAACAACACTAAACCCCTAACAACAAACACTAACCCCCTAACAACAAACAATACTAAACCCCTAACAAGAAACTAACCTAACCCTGTAACAACAAACAACCCTAACCTCCTAACAACAAACAACCTTAAACCCCTAACAACAAACAACCCTAAGCCCCTAACAACAAACAACACTAACACTGTAACAACAAAAACCACTAAACCCCAAAAAGAAACAACACTAAACCCCTAACAACAAACACTAACGCCCTAACATCAAACAACACTAAATCCCTAACAAGAAACTAACCTAACCCTGTAACAACACCCCTAACCTCCTAACAACAAACAACCTTAACCCCCTAAAAACAAACAACACTAACACCCTAACAACAAAAACCACTAAACCCCAAAAAGAAAAAACACTAAACCCCTAACAACAAACACTAACCCCCTAACAACAAACAACACTAAACCCCTAACAAGAAACTAACCTAACTCTGTAACAACAAACAACCCTAACCTCCTAACAACAAACAACCTTAACCCCCTACCGGCAAACAACTCTAAATCCCTAACAACAAACAATCCTAACCCCCTAACAACCAACAACGCTCACCCCCTAACCACAAACAGCACTAACACCATAACCACAAACAACACTAACCCCGTAAGAACAAACATCACTAACCCCCTAACAACAAACAACACTAACACCCTAACAAGAAAAACTACTAAAGCCCAACAAGAAACAACCCTAAACCCCTAACAACAAACACTAACCCCCTAACAACAAACAACACTAAACACCTAACAAAAAACTAACCTAACCCCGTAACAACAAACGACCCTAAACTCCTAACAACAAACAACCTTAAACCCCTAACAACAAACAACCCTAAACCCCTAACAACAAACAACACTAACACCCTAACAACAAAAACCACTAAACTCCAACAGGAAACAACACTGAACCCCTAACAACAAACACTAACCCCCTAACAACAAACAACACTAAACCCCTAACAAGAAACTAACCTAACCCTGTAAGAACAAACAACCCTAACCTCCTAACAACAAACAACCCTAACCCCCTAACAAACAACACTAAGCCCCTAACCACAAACAACACTAACACCCTAACAACAAAAACTACTAAACCCCAACAAGAAACAACCCTAAACCCCTAACAACAAACACTAACCCCCTAACAACAAACAACACTAAACCCCTAACAAGAAACTAACCTAACCCCGTAACAACAAACAACCCTAACCTCCTAACAACAAACAACCTTAAACCCCTAACAACAAACAACCCTAAACCCCTAACAACAAACAACACTAACACCCTAACAACAAAAACCACTAAACCCCAACAAGAAACAACACTAAACCCCTAACAACAAACACTAACCTCCTAACCACAAACAACACTAAACCCCTAACAAGAAACTAACCTAACCCTGTAACAACAAACAACCCTACCCCCTAACAAACAACAACACTAACCCCCTAACCACAAACAACACTAACACCCTAACAACAAAAACTACTAAATCCCAACAAGGAACAACCCTAAACCCCTAACAACAAACACTAACCCCCTAACAACAAACAACACTAAACCCCTAACCAGAAACTAAGCTAACCCTGTAACAACAAACAACCCTAACCTCCTAACAACAAACAACCTTAACCCCCTAACAACAAACAACCCTAAACCCCTAACAACAAACAATCCTAACCCCCTAACAACCAACAACGCTCACCCCCTAACCACAAACAGCACTAACCCCGTAAGGACAAACAACAATAACCCCCGAACAACAAACAACATTAACACCATAACAACAAAAACTACTAAACCCCAACAAGAAACAACCCTAAACCCCTAACAACAAACACTAACCCCCTAACAACAAACAACACTAAACCCTTAACAAGAAACTAACCTAACCCCGTAACAACAAACAACTCTAACCTCCTAACAACAAACAACCTTAAACCCCTAACAACAAACAACCCTAAACCCCTAACAACAATCAACACTAACACCCTAAAAACAAAAACCACTAAGCTCCAACAAGAAAGAACACTAAACCCCTAACAACAAACACTAACCCCCTAAAACAAACAACACTAAACCCTTAACAAGAAACTAACCTTACCCTGTAAAAACAAACAACCCTAACCTCCTAACAACAAACAACCCTAACCCCCTAACAAACAACAACACTAATCCCCTAACAACAAACAATCCTAACCCCCTAACAACCAACAACGCTCACCCCCTACCCACAAACAACACTAACACCCTAACCACAAACAACACTAACACCCTAAGAACAAACAACACTAACCCCCTAACAACAAACAACACTAACACCCTAAAAACAAAAACTACTAAACCCCAACAAGAAACAACCCTAAACCCCTAACAACAAACACTAACCCCCTAACAACAAATAACACTAAACCCCTAACAAGAAACTAACCTAAACCCGTAACAACAAACAACCCTAACCTCCTAACAACAAACAACTTTAAACCCCTAACAACAAACACTAACCCCCTAACAACAAAAAACCCTAAACCCCTAACAAAAAACAACACTAACACCCTAACAATAAAAACCACTAAACCCCAACAAGAAACAACACTAAACCCATAACAACAAACACTAACCCCCTAACAACAAACAACACTAAACCCCTAACAAGAAACTAACCTAACCCTGTAACAACAAACAACCCTAACGTCCTAACAACAAACATCCTTAACCCCCTAACAAAAAACACCCCTAAACCCCTAACAACAATCAATCCTAACACCCTAACAACCAACAACGCACACCCCCTAACCACAAACAACACTAACACCCTAACCACAAACAACACTAACCCCGTAAGAACAAACTACACTAACGCCCTAACAACAAACAACACTAACACCCTAACAACAAAAACTACTAAACCCCAACAAGAAACAACCCTAAACTTCTAACAACAACACTAACCCCCTAAGAACAAACAACACTTAACCCCTAACAAGAAACTAACCTAACCCCGTAACAACAAACAACCCTAACCTCCTAACAACAAATAACCTTAAACCCCTAACAACAAACAACCCTAAACCCCTAACAACAAACAACACTAACACCCTAACAACAAAAACCACTAAACCCCAACAAGAAACAACACTAAACCCCTAACAACAAACACTAACCCCCTAACAACAAACAACACTAAACCCCTAACAAGAAACTAACCTAACCCTGTAACAACAAACAACCCTAACCTCCTAACAAACAACAACACTAACCCCCTAACCACAAACAAAACTAACACCCTAACAACAAAAACTACTAAATCCCAACAAGAAACAACCCTAAACCCCTAACAACAAACACTAACCCCCTAACAACAAACAACACTAAACCCCTAACCAGAAACTAAGCTAACCCCGTAACAACAAACAACCCTAACCTCCTAACAACAAACAACCTTAACCCCTAACAACAAACAACCCTAAACCCCTAACAACAAACAATCCTTACCCCCTAACAACCAACAACGCTCACCCCCTAACCACAAACAACACTAACACCCTAACCACAAACAACACTAACCCCGTAAGAACAAACAACACTAACCCCCTAACAACAAACAACACTAACACCCTAACAACAAAAACCACTAAACCCCAACAAGAAACAACCCTAAACCCCTAACAACAAACAGTAACCCCTTAACAACAAACAACACTAACACCCTAGCAACAAAAACTACTAAACCCCGACAAGAAACAACCCTAAACCCCTAACAACAAACACTAACCCCCTCACAACAAACAACACTAAACCCCTAACAAGAAACTAACCTAACCCCGTAAAAACAAACAACCCTAACCTCCTAACAACAAACAACCTGAAACCCCTAACAACAAACAACCCTAAACCCCTAACAACAAACAACACTAACACCCTAGCAACAAAAACCACTAAACCCCATCAAGAAACAACACTAAACCCCTAACAACAAAAACTAACCCCCTAACAACAAACAACACTAAACCCCTAACAAGAAACTAACCTAACCCTGTAACAACAAACAACCCTAACCTCCTAACAACAAACAACCTTAACCCCCTAACAACAAACAACCCTAAACCCCTAAAAACAAACAATCCTAACCCCCTAACAACCAGCAACGCTCACCCCCTAACCACAAACAGCACTAACACCCTAACCACAAACAACACTAACCCCGTAAGAACAAAGAACACTAACCCCCTAACCACAAACAACACTAACACCCTAACAACAAAAACTACTAAACCCCAACAAGAAACAACCCTAAACCCCTAACAACAAACACTAACCCCCTAACAACAAACAACACTAAACCCCTAACAAGAAACTAACCTAACCACGTAACAACAAACAACCCTAACCTCCTAAAAACAAACAACCTTAAACCCCTAACAACAAACAACACTAAACCCCTAACAACAAACAACTCTAACACCCTAACAACAAAAACCACTAAACCCCAACAAGAAACAACACTAAACCCCTAACAACAAACACTAACCCCCTAACAACAAACAACACCAAACCCCTAACAAGAAACTAACCTAACCCTGTAACAACAAACACCCCTAACCTCCTAACAACAAACAACCTTAACCCCTAACAACAAACAACTCTAAACCCCTAACAACAAACAATCCTAACCCCCTAACAACCAACAACTCTCACCCCCTAACCAGAAACAACACTAACACCCTAACCACAAACAACACTAACCCCGTAAGAACAAACAACACTAACCCCTAACCACAAACAACACTAAAACCCTAACAACAAAAACTACTAAACCCCAACAAGAAACAACCCTAAACCCCTAACAACAAACACTAACCCCCTAACAACAAACAACACTAAACCCCTAACAAGAAACTAACCTAACCCCGTAACAACAAACAACCCTACCTCCTAACAACAAACAACCTTAAACCCCTAACAACAAACAACACTAAACCCATAACAACAAACAACACTAACACCCTAACAACAAAAACCACTAAACCCCAACAAGAAACAACACTAAACCCCTAACAACAAACACTAACCCCCTAACAACAAACAACACTAAACCCCTAACAAGAAACTAACCTAACCCTGTAAAAACAAACAACCCTAACGTCCTAACAAAAAACAACATTATCCCCCTAACAAACAACAACACTAACACCCTAACCACAAACAACACTAACACCCTAACAACAAAAACTACTAAACCCCAACAAGAAACAGCCCTAAACCCCTAACAACAAACACTAACCCCCTAACAACAAAAAACACTAAACCCCTAACAAGAAACTAACCTAACATCGTAACAACAAACAACCCTAACCTCCTAACAACAAACAACCTTAAACCCCTATCAACAAACAACCATAAACCCCTAACAACAAACAACACTAACACCCTAACAACAAAAACCACTAAACCCCAACAAGAAACAACACTAAACCCCTAACAACAAACACTAACCTCCTAACAACAAACAACACTAAACCCCTAACAAGAAACTAACCTAACCCTGTAACAACAAAGATCCCTAACCTCCTAACAACAAACAACCTTAACCCCCTAACAACAAACAACCCTAAACCCCTAACAACAAACAATCCTAACCCCCTAACAACCAACAACGCACACCCCCTAACCACAAACAACACTAACACCCTAACCACAAACAACACTAACCCCGTAAGAACAAACAACACTAACCCCCTAACAACAAACAACACTAACACCCTAACAACAAAAACTACTAAACCCCAACAAGAAACAACCCTAAACCCCTAACAACAAACACTAACCCCCTAACAACAAACAACACTAAACCCCTAACAAGAAACTAACCTAACCCCGTAACAACAAACAACCCTAACCTCCTAACAACAAACAACCTTAAACCCCTAACAACAAACAACCCTAAACCCCTAACAACAAACAACACTAACACCCTAACAACAAAAACCACTAAACCCCAACAGGAAACAACACTAAACCCCTAACAACAAACACTAACCCCCTAACAACAAACAACACTAAACCCCTAACAAGAAAATAACCTAACCCTGTAACAACAAACAACCCTAACCTCCTAACAACAAACCCTAACCCCCTAACAATCAACAACACTAACCCCCTAACCACAAACAACACTAACACCCTAACAACAAAAACTACTAAACCCCAACAAGAAACAATCCTAAACCCCTAACAACAAACACTAACCCCCTAACAGCAAACAACACTAAACCCCTAACAAGAAACTAACCTAAACCCGTAACAACAAACAACCCTAACCTCCTAACAACAAACAACCTTAAACCCCTAACAACAAACAACCCTAAACCCCTAACAACAAACAATCCTAACCCCTTAACAACCAACAACTCTCACCCCCTAAGCACAAACAACACTAACACCCTAACCACAAACAACACTAACACCGTAAGAACAACAACACTAACCCCCTAACCACAAACAACACTAACGCCCTAACAACAAAAACTACTATACCCCAACAAGAAACAACCCTAAACCCCTAACAACAAACACTAACCCCCTAACAACAAAAAACACTAAACCCCTAACAAGAAACTAACCTAACCCTGAAACAACAAACAACCCTAACCACCTAACAAGAAACAACCCTAAACCCCTAACAACAAACAACCCTAACCTTCTAACAACAAACAACCCTAACCCTCTAACAAACAACAACACTAACCCCCTAACCACAAACAACACTAACACCCTAACAACAAAAACTACTAAACTCCAACAAGAAACAACCTTAAACCCCTAACAACAAACACTAACCCCCTAACAACAAACAACCCTAAACCCCTAACAACAAACAACACTAACACCCTAACAACAAACAACCCTAAACCCCTAACAACAAACCATCCTAACCCCCTAACAACCAACAACGCACACCCCCAACCACAAACAACACTAACACCCTAACCACAAACAACACTAACCCCGTAAGAACAAACAACACTAACCCCCTAACCACAAACAACACTAACACCCTAACAACAAAAACTACTAAACCCCAACAAGAAACAACCCTAAACCCCTAACAACAAACACTAACCCCCTAACAACAAACAACACTAAACCCCTAACAAGAAACTAACCTAACCCCGTAACAACAAACAACCCTAACCTCCTAACAACAAACAACCTTAAACCCCTAACAACAAACAACCCTAAACCCCTAACAACAAACAACACTAACACCCTAACAACAAAAACCACTAAACCCCAACAAGAAACAACACTAAACCCCTAACAACAAACACTAACCCCCTAACAACAAACAACACTAAACCCCTAACAAGAAACTAACCTAACCCTGTAACAACAAACAACCCTAACCTCCTAACAACAAATAACCCTAACCCCCTAACAAACAACAACACTAACCCCCTAACCACAAACAACACTAACACCCTAACAACAAAAACTACTAAACCCCAAGAAGAAACAACCCTAAACCCCTAACAACAAACACTAACCCCCTAACAGCAAACAACACTAAACCCCTAACAAAAAACTAACCTAACCCCCTAACAACCAACAACGCACACCCCCTAACCACAAACAACACTAACACCCTAACCACAAACAACACTAACCCCGTAAGAACAAACTACACTAACCCCCTAACAACAAACAACACTAACACCCTAACAACAAAAACTACTAAACCCAACAAGAAACAACCCTAAACCCCTAACAACAAACACTAACCCCCTAACAACAAACAACACTAAACCCCTAACAAGAAACTTACCTAACCCCGTAACAACAAACAACACTAACCTCCTAACAACAAACAACCTTAAACCCCTAACAACAAACAATCCTAAACCCCTAACAACAAACAACACTAACACCCTAACAACAAAAACCACTAAACCCCAACAAGAAACAACACTAAACCCCTAACAACAAACACTAACCCCCAACAACAAACATCACTAAACCCCTAACAAGAAACTATCCTAACCCTGTAAAAACAAACAAACCTAACCTCCTAACAACTAACAACCCTAACCCCCTAACAAACAACAACACTAACCCCCTAACCACAAACAACACTAACACCCTAACAACAAAAACTACTAAACCCCAACAAGAAACAACCCTAAACCCCTAACAACAAACACTAACCCCCTAACAACAAACAACACTAAACCCCTAACAAGAAACTAACCTAACCCCGTAACAACAAAAAACCCTAACCTCCTAAGAGCAAACAACCTTAAACCCCTAACAACAAACAACACTAAACCCCTAACAACAAACAACACTAACACCCTAACAACAAAAACCACTAAACCCCAACAAGAAACAACACTAAACCCCTAACAACAAACACTAACCCCCTAACAACAAACAACACTAAACCCCTAACAAGAAACTAACCTAACCCTGTAACAACAAACAGCCCTAACCTCCTAACAACAAACCAAATTAACCCCCTAACAACAAACAACCCTAAACCCCTAACAACAAACAATCCTAACCCCCTAACAACCAACAACTCTCACCCCCTAACCACAAACAACACTAAAACCCTAACCACAAACAACACTAACCCCGTAAGAACAAACAACACTAACCCCCTAACCACAAACAACACTAACACCCTAACAACAAAAACTACTAAACCCCAAAAAGAAACAACCCTAAACCCCTAACAGCAAACACTAACCCCCTAACAACAAACACTAAACCCCTTAGAAGAAACTAACCTAACCCTGTAACAACAAACAACCCTAACCTCCTAACAACAAACCCTAACCCCCTAACAAACAACAACACTAAGCCCCTAACCACAAACAACACTAACACCCTAACAACTAAAACTACTAAACCCCAACAAGAAACAACCCTAAACCCCTAACAACAAACACTAACCCCCTAACAACAAACAACACTAAACCCCTAACAAGAAACTAACCTAACCCTGTAACAACAAACAACCCTAACCTCCTAACAACAAACAACCTTAAACCCCTAACAACAAACAACCCTAAACCCCTAACAACAAACAACACTAACACCCTAACAACAAAAACCACTAAACCCCAAAAAGAAACAACACTAAACCCGTAACAACAAACACTAACCTCCTAACAACAAACAACACTAAACCCCTAACAAGAAACTAACCTAACCCTGTAACAACAAACAACCCTAACCTCCTAACAACAAACAACCTTAACCCCCTAACAACAAACAACCCTAAACCCCTAACAACAAACAATCCTAACCCCCTAACAACCAACAAGGCACACCCCCTAACCACAAACAACACTAACACCCTAACCACAAACAACACTAACCCCGTAAGAACAAACAACTCTAACCCCCAACAACAAACAACACTAACACCCTAACAACAAAAACTACTAAACCCCAACAAGAAACAACCCTAAACCCCTAACAAAAAACACTAACCCCATAACAACAAACAACACTAAACCCCTAACAAGAGACTTACCTAACCCCGTAACAACAAACAACCCTAACCTCCTAACAACAACCTTAAACACCTAACAACAAACAACCCTAAACCCCTAACAACAAACAACACTAACACCCTAACAACAAAAACCACTTAACCCCAACAAGAAATAACACTAAACCCCTAACAACAAACACTAACCCCCTAACAACAAACAACACTAAACCCCTAACAAGAAACTAACCTAACGCTGTAACAACAAACAGCCCTAACCTCCTAACAACAAACAACCTTAACCCCCTAACAACAAACAACCCTAAACCCCTAACAACAAACAATCTTAACCACCTAACAACCAACAACTCTCACCCCCTAACCAGAAACAACACTAACACCCTAACAACAAAAACTACTAAACCCCAACAAGAAACAACCCTAAACCGCTAACAACAAACACTAACCCCCTAACAGCAAACAACACTAAACCCCTAACAAGAAACTAACCTAACCCCGTAACAACAAAGAACCCTAACCTCCTAACAACAAACAACCTTAAACCCCTAACAACAAACAACCCTAAACCCCTAACAACAAACAACACTAACACCCTAACAACAAAAACCACTAAACCCCAACAAGAAACAACTCTAAACCCCTAACAACAAACACTAACCCCCTAACAACAAACAACACTAAACCCCTAACAAGAAACTAACCTAACCCTGTAACAACAAACAACCCTAACCTCCTAACAAAAAACAACCTTATCCCCCTAACAAACAACAACACTAACACCCTAACCACAAACAACACTAACACCCTAACAACAAAAACTACTAAACCCCAACAAGAAACAGCCCTAAACCCCTAACAACAAACACTAACCCCCTAACAACAAAAAACACTAAACCCCTAACAAGAAACTAACCTAACCCCGTAACAACAAACAACCCTAACCTCCTAACAACAAACAATCTTAAACCCCTAACAACAAACAACCCTAAACCCCTAACAACAAAGAACACTAACACCCTAACAACAAAAACCACTAAACCCCAACAAGAAACAACACTAAACCCCTAACAACAAACACTAACCACCTAACAACAAACAACACTAAACCCCTAACAAGAAACTAACCTAACCTTGTAACAACAAAGATCCCTAACCTCCTAACAACAAACAACCTTAACCCCCTAACAACAAACAACCCTAAACCCCTAACAACAAACAATCCTAACCCCCTAACAACCAACAACGCACACCCCCTAACCACAAACAACACTAACACCCTAACCACAAACAACACTAACCCCGTAAGAACAAACAACACTAACCCCCTAACCACAAACAACACTAACACCCTAACCACAAACAACACTAACCCCGTAAGAACAAACAACACTAACCCCCTAACAACAAACAACACTAACACCCTAACGACAAAAACTACTAAACCCCAACAAGAAACAACCCTAAACCCCTAACAACAAACACTAACCCCCTAACAACAAACAACACTAATCCCCTAACAAGAAACTAACCTAACCCCGTAACAACAAACAACCCTAACCTCCTAACAACAAACAACCTTAAACCCCTAACAACAAACAACCCTAAAACCCTAACAACAAACAACACTAACACACTAACAACAAAAACCACTAAACCCCAACAAGAAACAACACTAAACCCCTAACAACAAACACTAACCCCCTAACAACAAACAACACTAAACCCCTAACAAGAAACTAACCTAACGCTGTAACAACAAACAGCCCTAACCTCCTAACAACAAACCACCTTAACCCCCTAACAACAAACAACCCTAAACCCCTAACAACAAACAATTTTAACCCCCTAACAACCAACAACTCTCACCCCCTAACCACAAACAACACTAACACCCTAACCACAAACAACACTAACCACGTAAGAACAAACAACACTAACCCCCTAACCACAAACAACACTAACACCCTAACAACAAAAACTACTAAACCCCAACAAGAAACAACCCTAAACCCCTAACAACAAACACTAACCCCCTAACAACAAACAACACTAAACCCCTAACAAGAAACTAACCTAACCCTGTAACAACAAACAACCCTAACCTCCTAACAACAAACCCTAACCCCCTAACAAACAACAACACTAAGCCCCTAACCACAAACAACACTAACACCCTAACAACTAAAACTACTAAACCCCAACAAGAAACAACCCTAAACCCCTAACAACAAACACTAACCCCCTAACAACAAACAACACTAAACCCCTAACAAGAAACTAACCTAACCCTGTAACAACAAACAACCCTAACCTCCTAACAACAAACAACCTTAAACCCCTAACAACAAACAACACTGAACCCCTAACAACAAACAACACTAACACCCTAACAACAAAAACCACTAAACGCCAAAAAGAAACAACACTAAACCCCTAACAACAAACACTAACCTCCTAACAACAACCAACACTAAACCCCTAACAAGAAACTAACCTAACCCTGTAACAACAAACAACCCTAACCTCCTAACAACAAACAACCTTAACCCCCTAACAACAAACAACCCTAAACCCCTAACAACAAACAATCCTAACCCCCTAACAACCAACAAGGCACAACCCCTAACCACAAACAACACTAACACCCTAACCACAAACAACACTAACCCCGTAAGAACAAACAACTCTAACCCCCTAACAACAAACAACACTAAACCCCTAACAATAAACTAACCTAACCCTGTAACAACAAACAACCCTAACCTCCTAACAACAAACAACCCTAACCCCCTAACAAACAACAACACTAAGCCCCTAACCACAAACAACACTAACACCCTAACAACTAAAACTACTAAACCCCAACAAGAAACAACCCTAAACCCCTAACAACAAACACTAACCCCCTAACAGCAAACAACACTAAACCCATAACAAGAAACTAAAGTAACCCCCTAACAACCAACAACGCACACCCCCTAACCACAAACAACACTAACACCCTAACCACAAACAACACTAACCCCGTAAAAACAAACTACACTAACCCCCTAACAGCAAACAACACTAACACCCTAACAACAAAAACTACTAAACCCAACAAGAAACAACCCTAAACCCCTAACAACAAACACTAACCCCCTAACAACAAACAACACTAAACCCCTAACAAGCAACTTACCTAACCCCGTAACAACAAACAACCCTAACCTCCTAACAACAAACAACCTTAAACCCCTAACAACAAACAACCCTAAACCCCTAACAACAAACAACACTAACGCCCTAACAACAAAAACTACTAAACCCCAAAAAGAAACAACACTAAACCCCTAACAACAAACACTAACCCCCTAACAACAAACATCACTAAACCCCTAACAAGAAACTAACCTAACCCTGTAAAAACAAACAACCCTAACCTCCTAACAACAAACAACCCTAACCCCCTAACAAACAACAACACTAACCCCCTAACCACAAACAACACTAACACCCTAACAACAAAAACTACTAAACCCCAACAAGAAACAACCCTAAACCCCTAACAACAAACACTAACCCCCTAACAACAAACAACACTAAACCCCTAACAAGAAACTAATGTAACCCCGTAACAACAAACAACCCTAACCTCCTAACAACAAACAACCTTAAGCCCCTAACAACAAACAACCCTAAACCCCTAACAACAAACAATCCTAACCCCCTAACAACCAACAACGCACACCCCCTATCCACAAACAACACTAACACCCTAACCACAAACAACACTAACCCCCTAAGAACAAACAACACTAACCCCCTAACAACAAACAACACTAACACCCTAACAACAAAAACTACTAAACGACAACAAGAAACAACACTAAACACCTAACAACAAACACTAACCCCCTAACAACAAACAACACTAAACCCCTAACAAGAAACTAACATAACTCCGTAACAACAAACAACGCTATCCCCCTAACAACAAACAACCCTAAACCCCTAACAACAAACAACCCTAACCTTCTAACAACAAACAACCCTAACCCCCTAACAAACAACAACACTAACCCCCTAACCACAAACAACACTAACACCCTAACAACAAAAACTACTAAAAAACAACAAGAAACAACCCTAAAGCCCTAACAACAAACACTAACCCCCTAACAACAAACAACACTAAACCCCTAACAAGAAACTAACCTAACCCCGTAACAACAAACAACCCTAACCTCCTAACAACAAACAACCTTAAACCCCTAACAACAAAAAACCCTAAACCCCTAACAACAAAAAACACTAACACCCTAACAACAAAAACCACTAAACCCCAACAAATAACAACCCTAACCCCCTAACAAAGAACAACACTAACCCCCAACCACAAACAACACTAACACCCTATCAAGAAAAACTACTAAACTCCAACAAGAAACAACCTTAAACCCCTAACAACAAACACTAACCCCCTAACAACAAACAACCCTAAACACCTAACAACAAACAACACTAACACCCTAACAATAAAAACCACTAAACCCCAACAAGAAACAACACTAAACCCGTAACAACAAACACTAACCCCCTAACAACAAACAACACTAAACCCCTAACAAGAAACTAACCTAACCCTGTAACAACAAACAACCCTAACCTCCTAACAAAAAACAACCTTAACCCCCTAACAAACAACAACACTAACCCCGTAACCACAAACAACACTAACACCCTAACAACAAAAACTACTAAACCCCAACAAGAAACAACCCTAAACCCCTAACAACAAACACTAACCCCCTAACAACAAACAACACTAAACCCCTAACAAGAAACTAACCTAACCCCGTAACAACAAACAACCCTAACCTCCTAACAGCAAACAACCTTAAACCCCTAACAACAAACAACACTAAACCCCTAACAACAAACAACACTAACACCCTAACAACAAAAACCACTAAACCCCAACAAGAAACAACACTAAACCCCTAACAACAAACACTAACCCCGTAACAACAAACAACACTAAACCCCTAACAAGAAACTAACCTAACCCTGTAACAACAAACAACCCTAACCTCCTAACAACAAACAACCTTAAACCCCTAACAACATACAACCCTAAACCCCTAACAACAAACAACACTAACACCCTAACAACAAATACCACTAAACCCCAAAAAGAAACAACACTAAACCCCTAACAACAAACACTAACCTCCTAACAACAAACAACACTAAACCCCTAACAAGAAACTAACCTAACCCTGTAACAACAAACAACCCTAACCTCCTAACAACAAACAACCTTAAGCCCCTAACAACAAACAACCCTAAACCCCTAACAACAAACAATCCTAACCCCCTAACAACCAACAAGGGACACCCCCTAACCACAAACAACACTAACACCCTAACCACAAACAACACTAACCCCGTAAGAACAAACAACTCTAACCCCCTAACAACAAACAACACTAACACCCTAACAACAAAAACTACTAAACCCCAACAAGAAACAAAACTAAACCCCTAACAAAAAACACTAACCCCATAACAACAAACAACACTAAACCCCTAACAAGAAACTTACCTAACCCCGTAACAACAAACAACCCTAACCTCCTAACAACAACCTTAAACCCCTAACAACAAACAACCCTAAACCCCTAACAACAAACAACACTAACACCCTAACAACAAAAACCACTTAACCCCAACAAGAAATAACACTAAACCCCTAACAACAAACACTAACCATCTAACAACAAACAACACTAAACCCCTAACAAGAAACTAACCTAACCCCGTAACAACAAACAACCCTAACCTCCTAACAACAACCAACCTTAAACCCCTAACAACAAACAACCCTAAACCCATAACAACAAACAACACTAACACCCTAACAACAAAAACCACTAAACCCCAACAAGAAACAACTCTAAACCCCTAACAACAAACACTAACTCCCTAACAACAAACAACACTAAACCCCTAACAAGAAACTAACCTAACCCTGTAACAACAAACAACCCTAACTTCCTAACAAAAAACAACCTTATCCCCCTAACAAACAACAACACTAACACCCTAACCACGAACAACACTAACACCCTAACAACAAAAACTACTAAACCCCAACAAGAAACAGCCCTAAACCCCTAACAACAAACACTAACCCCCTAACAACAAAAAACACTAAACCCCTAACAAGAAACTAACCTAACCCCGTAACAACAAACAACCCTAACCTCCTAACAACAAACAATCTTAAACCCCTAACAACAAACAACCCTAAACCCCTAACAACAAAGAACACTAACACCCTAACAACAAAAACCACTAAACCCCAACAAGAAACAACACTAAACCCCTAACAACAAACACTAACCCCCTAACAACAAACAACACTAAACCCCTAACAAGAAACTAACCTAACTCTGTAACAACAAAGATCCCTAACCTCCTAACAACAAACAACCTTAACCCCCTAACAACAAACAACCCTAAACCCCTAACAAGAAACAATCCTAACCCCCTATCAACCAACAACGCACACCCCCTAACCACAAACAACACTAACACCCTAACCACAAACAACACTAACCCCGTAAGAACAAACAACACTAACCCCCTAACCACAAACAACACTAACACCCTAACCACAAACAACACTAACCCCGTAAGAACAAACAACACTAACCCCCTAACAACAAACAACACTAACACCCTAACAACAAAAACTACTAAACCCCAACATGAAACAACCCTAAACCCCTAACAACAAACACTAACCCCCTAACAACAAACAACACTAATCCCCTAACAAGAAACTAACCTAACCCCGTAACAACAAACAACCCTAACCTCCTAACAACAAACAACCTTAAACCCCTAACAACAAACAACCCTAAACCCCTAACAACAAACAACACTAACACACTAACAACAAAAAACACTAAACCCCAACAAGAAACAACACTAAACCCCTAAAAACAAATACTAACCCCCTAACAACAAACAACACTAAACCCCTAACAAGAAACTAACCTAACCCTGTAACAACAAACAACCCTAACCTCCTAACAACAAATAAACCTAACCCCCTAACAAACAACAACACTAACCCCCTAACCACAAACAACACTAACACCCTAACAACAAAAACTACTAAACCCCAACAAGAAACAACCCTAAACCCCTAACAACAAACACTAACCCCCTAACAGCAAACAACACTAAACCCCTAACAAGAAACTAACGTAACCCCCTAACAACCAACAACGCACACCCCCTAACCACAAACAACACTAACACCCTAACCACAAACAACACTAACCCCGTAAGAACAAACTACACTAACCCCCTAACAACAAACAACACTAACACCCTAACAACAAAAACTACTAAACCCAACAAGAAACAACCCTAAACCCCTAACAACAAACACTAACCCCCTAACAACAAACAACACTAAACCCCTAACAAGCAACTTACCTAACCCCGTAAAAACAAAAAACCCTAACCTCCTAACAACAAACAACCTTAAACCCCTAACAAACAACAACACTAACCCCCTAACCACAAACAACACTAACACCCTAACAACAAAAACTACTAAACCCCAACAAGAAACAACCCTAAACCCCTAACAACAAACACTAACCCCCTAACAACAAACAACACTAAACCCCTAACAAGAAACTAACCTAACCCCGTAACAACAAACAACCCTAACCTCCTAACAGCAAACAACCTTTAACCCCTAACAACAAACAACCCTAAACCCCTAACAACAAACAACACTAACACCCTAACAACAAAAACCACTAAACCCCAACAAGAAACAACCCTAAACCCCTAACAAAAAACACTAACCCCCTAACAACAAACAACACTAAACCCCTTACAAGAAAATAACCTAACCCTGTAACAACAAACAACCCTAACCTCCTAACAACAAACAACCTTATACCCCTAACAACAAACAATCCTAACCCCCTAACAACCAACAACGCACACCCCCTATCCACAAACAACACTAACACCCTAACCACAAACAACACTAACCCCCTAAGAACAAACAACACTAACCCCCTAACAACAAACAACACTAACACCCTAACAACAAAAACTACTAAACGCCAACAAGAAACAACCCTAAACCCCTAACAACAAACACTAACCCCCTAACAACAAACAACACTAAACCCCTAACAAGAAACTAATGTAACCCCGTAACAACAAACAACCCTAACCTCCTAACAACAAACAACCTTAAGCCCCTAACAACAAACAACCCTAAACCCCTAACAACAAACAATCCTAACCCCCTAACAACCAAAAACGCACACCCCCTATCCACAAACAACACTAACACCCTAACCACAAACAACACTAACCCCCTAACAACAAACAACACTAACACCCTAACAACAAAAACTACTAAACGACAACAAGAAACAACACTAAACCCCTAACAACAAACACTAACCCCCTAACAACAAACAACACTAAACCCCTAACAAGAAACTAACATAACTCCGTAACAACAAACAACCCTAACCCCCTAACAACAAACAACCCTAAACCCCTAACAACAAACAACCCTAACCTTCTAACAACAAACAACCCTAACCCCCTAACAAACAACAACACTAACCCCCTAACCACAAACAACACTAACACCCTAACAACAAAAACTACTAAAAAACAACAAGAAACAACCCTAAAGCCCTAACAACAAACACTAACCCCCTAACAACAAACAACACTAAACCCCTAACAAGAAACTAACCTAACCCCGTAACAACAAACAACCCTAACCTCCTAACAACAAACAACCTTAAACCCCTAACAACAAAAAACCCTAAACCCCTAACAACAAAAAACACTAACACCCTAACAACAAAAACCACTAAACCCCAACAACTAACAACCCTAACCCCCTAACAAAGAACAACACTAACCCCCAACCACAAACAACACTAACACCCTATCAAGAAAAACTACTAAACTCCAACAAGAAACAACCTTAAACCCCTAACAACAAACACTAACCCCCTAACAACAAACAACCCTAAACACCTAACAACAAACAACACTAACACCCTAACAATAAAAACCACTAAACCCCAACAAGAAACAACATTAAACCCGTAACAACAAACACTAACCCCCTAACAACAAACAACACTAAACCCCTAACAAGAAACTAACCTAACAATGTAACAACAAACAACCCTAACATCCTAACAACAAACATCCTTAACCCCCTAACAACAAACAACCCTAAACCCCTAACAACAAACAATCCTAACCCCCTAACAACCAACAACGCACACCCCCTAACCACAAACAACACTAACACCCTAACCACAAACAACACTAACCCCGTAAGAACAAACTACACTAACGCCCTAACAACAAACAAAACTAACACCCTAACAACAAAAACTACTAAACCCCAACAAGAAACAACCCTAAACCCCTAACAACAAACACTAACCCCCTAACAACAAACAACACTAAACCCCTAACAAGAAACTAACCTAACCCCGTAACAACAAACAACCCTAACCTCCTAACAACAAACAACCTTAAACCCCTAACAACAAACAACCCTAAACCCCTAACAACAAACAACACTAACACCCTAACAACAAAAACCACTAAACCCCAACAAGAAACAACACTAAACCCCTAACAACAAACACTAACCCCCTAACAACAAACAACACTAAACCCCTAACAAGAAACTAACCTAACCCTGTAACAACAAACAACCCTAACCTCCTAACAAAAAACAACCTTAACCCCCTAACAAACAACAACACTAACCCCGTAACCACAAACAACACTAACACCCTAACAACAAAAACTACTAAACCCCAACAAGAAACAACCCTAAACCCCTAACAACAAACACTAACCCCCTAACAACAAACAACACTAAACCCCTAACAAGAAACTAACCTAACCCCGTAACAACAAACAACCCTAACCTCCTAACAGCAAACAACCTTAAACCCCTAACAACAAACAACACTAAACCCCTAACAACAAACAACACTAACACCCTAACAACAAAAACCACTAAACCCCAACAAGAAACAACACTAAACCCCTAACAACAAACACTAACCCCGTAACAACAAACAACACTAAACCCCTAACAAGAAACTAACCTAACCCTGTAACAACAAACAACCCTAACCTCCTAACAACAAACAACCTTAAACCCCTAACAACATACAACCCTAAACCCCTAACAACAAACAACACTAACACCCTAACAACAAATACCACTAAACCCCAAAAAGAAACAACACTAAACCCCTAACAACAAACACTAACCTCCTAACAACAAACAACACTAAACCCCTAACAAGAAACTAACCTAACCCTGTAACAACAAACAACCCTAACCTCCTAACAACAAACAAACTTAACCCCCTAACAACAAACAACCCTAAACCCCTAACAACAAACAATCCTAACCCCCTAACAACCAACAAGGGACACCCCCTAACCACAAACAACACTAACACCCTAACCACAAACAACACTAACCCCGTAAGAACAAACAACTCTAACCCCCTAACAACAAACAACACTAACACCCTAACAACAAAAACTACTAAACCCCAACAAGAAACAAAACTAAACCCCTAACAAAAAACACTAACCCCATAACAACAAACAACACTAAACCCCTAACAAGAAACTTACCTAACCCCGTAACAACAAACAACCCTAACCTCCTAACAACAACCTTAAACCCCTAACAACAAACAACCCTAAACCCCTAACAACAAACAACACTAACACCCTAACAACAAAAACCACTTAACCCCAACAAGAAATAACGCTAAACCCCTAACAACAAACACTAACCATCTAACAACAAACAACACTAAACCCCTAACAAGAAACTAACCTAACCCCGTAACAACAAACAACCCTAACCTCCTAACAACAACCAACCTTAAACCCCTAACAACAAACAACCCTAAACCCATAACAACAAACAACACTAACACCCTAACAACAAAAACCACTAAACCCCAACAAGAAACAACTCTAAACCCCTAACAACAAACACTAACCCCCTAACAACAAACAACACTAAACCCCTAACAAGAAACTAACCTAACCCTGTAACAACAAACAACCCTAACCTCCTAACAAAAAACAACCTTATCCCCCTAACAAACAACAACACTAACACCCTAACCACGAACAACACTAACACCCTAACAACAAAAACTACTAAACCCCAACAAGAAACAGCCCTAAACCCCTAACAACAAACACTAACCCCCTAACAACAAAAAACACTAAACCCCTAACAAGAAACTAACCTAACCCCGTAACAACAAACAACCCTAACCTCCTAACAACAAACAATCTTAAACCCCTAACAACAAACAACCCTAAACCCCTAACAACAAAGAACACTAACACCCTAACAACAAAAACCACTAAACCCCAACAAGAAACAACACTAAACCCCTAACAACAAACACTAACCCCCTAACAACAAACAACACTAAACCCCTAACAAGAAACTAACCTAACTCTGTAACAACAAAGATCCCTAACCTCCTAACAACAAACAACCTTAACCCCCTAACAACAAACAACCCTAAACCCCTAACAACAAACAATCCTAACCCCCTATCAACCAACAACGCACACCCCCTAACCACAAACAACACTAACACCCTAACCACAAACAACACTAACCCCGTAAGAACAAACAACACTAACCCCCTAACCACAAACAACACTAACACCCTAACCACAAACAACACTAACCCCGTAAGAACAAACAACACTAACCCCCTAACAACAAACAACACTAACACCCTAACAACAAAAACTACTAAACCCCAACATGAAACAACCCTAAACCCCTAACAACAAACACTAACCCCCTAACAACAAACAACACTAATCCCCTAACAAGAAACTAACCTAACCCCGTAACAACAAACAACCCTAACCTCCTAACAACAAACAACCTTAAACCCCTAACAACAAACAACCCTAAACCCCTAACAACAAACAACACTAACACACTAACAACAAAAAACACTAAACCCCAACAAGAAACAACACTAAACCCCTAAAAACAAATACTAACCCCCTAACAACAAACAACACTAAACCCCTAACAAGAAACTAACATAACCCTGTAACAACAAACAACCCTAACCTCCTAACAACAAATAAACCTAACCCCCTAACAAACAACAACACTAACCCCCTAACCACAAACAACACTAACACCCTAACAACAAAAACTACTAAACAACAACAAGAAACAACCCTAAACCCCTAACAACAAACACTAACCCCCTAACAACAAACAACACTAAACCCCTAACAAGAAACTACCCTAACCCTGTAACAACAAACCTCCCTAACCTCCTAACAACAAACAACCTTAACCCCCTAACAACAAACAACCCTAAACCCCTAACAACAAACAACACTAACACCCTAAAAACAAAAACCACTAAACCCCAACAAGAAACAACACTAAACCCCTAACAACAAACACTAACCCCCTAACAACAAACAACACTAAACCCCTAACAAGAAACTAACCTAACCCTGTAACAACAAACAACCTTAACCTCCTAACAACAAACCACCTAAACCCCCTAACAACAAACAACCCTAAACCCCTAACATCAAACAATAATAACCCCCTAACAACCAACAACTCTCACCCCCTAAACACAAACAACACTAACACCCTAACCACAAACAACACTAACACCCTAACAACAAAAACTACTAAACCCCAAAAAGAAACAACCTTAAACCCCTAACAACAAACAACTCTAAACCTCTAACAACAAACAACACTAACACCCTAACAACAAAAAACACTAAACCCCAACAAGAAACAAGACTAAACCCCTAACAACAAACACTAACCCCCTAACAACAAACAACACTAAACCCCTAACAAGAAACTTACCTAACCCCGTAACAACAAACAACCCTAACCTCCTAACAACAAACAACCCTAACCCCCTAACAAACAACAACACTAACCCCCTAACCACAAACAACACTAACACCCTAACCACAAACAACACTAACCCCGTAAGAACAAACAACACTAACCCCCTAACCACAAACAACGCTAACACCCTAACAACAAAAACTACTAAACCCCAAAAAGAAACAACCCTAAACCCCTCACAACAAACACTAACCCCCTAACAACAAACAACACTAAACCCCTAACAAGAAACTAACCTAACCCCGTAACAACAAACAACCCTAACCTCCTAACAACAAACAACCTTAAACCCCGAACAACAAACAACCCTAAACCCCTAACAACAAACAACACTAACACCCTAACAACAAAAAACACTAAACCCCAACAAGAAACAACACTAAACCCCTAACAACAAACACTAACCCCCTAACAACAAAAAACACTAAACCCCAACAAGAAACAAGACTAAACCCCTAACAACAAACACTAACCCCCTAACAACAAACAACACTAAACCCCTAACAAGAAACTAACCTAACCCCGTAACAACAAACAACCCTAACCTCCTAACAACAAACAACCTTAAACCCCTAACAACAAACAACCCTAAACCCCTAACAACAAACAACACTAACACCCTAACAACAAAAACTACTAAACCCCAACAACAAACAACCCTAACCTCCTAACAGCAAACAACCTTAAACCCCTAACAACAAACAACCCTAAACCCCTAACAACAAACAACACTAACACCCTAACAACAAAAACCACTAAACCCCAACAAGAAACAACACTAAACCCTTAACAACAAACACTAACCCCCTAACAACAAACAACACTAAACCCCTAACAAGAAACTAACCTAACCCTGTAACAACCAACAACCCTAACCTCCTAACAACAAACAACCCTAACCCCCTAACAAACAACAACACTAACCCCCTAACCAGAAACAACACTAATACCCTAACAACAAAAACTACTAAACCCCAACAAGAAACAACCCTAAACCCCTAACAACAAACACTAACCCCCTAACAACAAACAACACTAAACCCCTAACAAGAAACTAACCTAACCCCGTAACAACAAACAACCCTAACCTCCTAACAACAAACAACCTTAAACCCCTAACAACAAACAACCCTAAACCCCTAACAACAAACACCACTAACACCCTAACAACAAAAGCCACTAAACCCCAACAAGAAACAACACTAAACCCCTAACAACAAACACTAACCCCATAACAACAAACAACACTAAACCCTTAACAAGAAACTAACCTAACCCTGTAACAAAAAACAACCCTAACCTCCTAACAACAAACAACCTTAACCCCCTAACAACAAACAATCCTAACCCTCTAACAACCAACAACGCTCACCCCCTAACCACAAACAATACTAACACCCTAACCACAAACAACACTAACCCCGTAAGAACAAACAACACTAACCCCCTAACAACAAACGACACTAACACCCTAACAACAAAAACTACTAAACCCCAAGAAGAAACAACCCTAAACCCCTAACAACAAACACTAACCCCCTAACAACAAGCAACTCTAAACCCCTAACAAGAAACTAAACTAACCCCGTAACAACAAACAACCCTAACCTCCTAACAGCAAACAACCTTAAACCCCTAACAACAAACAACCCTAAACCCCTAACAACAAACAACACTAACACCCTAACAACAAAAACCACTAAACCCCAACAAGAAACAATACTAAACCCCTAACAACAAACACTAACCCCCTAACAACAAACAACACTAAACCCCTAACAAGAAACTAACCTAACCCTGTAAAAACAACCCTAACCTCCTAACAACAAACAACCCTAAGCCCCTAACAAACAACAACACTAACCCCCTAACCACAAACAACACTAACACCCTAACAACAAAAACTACTAAACCCCAACAAGAAACAACCCTAAACCCCTAACAACAAACACTAACCCCCTAACAACAAACAACACTAAACCCCTAACAAGAAACTAACCTAACCCCGTAACAACAAACATCCCTAACCTCCTAACAGCAAACAACCTTAAACCCCTAACAACAAACAACCCTAAACCCCTAACAACAAACAACACTAACACCCTAACAACAAAAACCACTAAACCCCAACAAGAAACAACACTAAACCCCTAACAACAAACACTAACCCCCTAACAACAAACAACACTAAACCCCTAAGAAGAAAATAACCTAACCCCATAACAACAAACAACCCTAACCTCCTAACAACAAACAACCTTAAACCCCTAACAACAAACAACCCTAAACCCCTAACAACAAACAACACTAAGACCCTAACAACAAAAACCACTAAACCCCAACAAGAAACAACACTAAACCCCTAACAACAAACACTAACCCCCTAACAACAAACAACACTAAACCCCTAACAAGAAACTAACCTAACCCTGTAACAACAAACAACCCTAACCTCCTAACAACAAACAACCTTAAACCCCTAACAACAAACAACCCTAAAGCCCTAACAACAAACAAGACTAACACCCTAACAATAAAAACCACTAAACCCCAACAAGAAACAACACTAAACCCATAACAACAAACACTAACCCCCTAACAACAAACAACACTAAACCCCTAACAAGAAACTAACCTAACCCTGTAAAAACAAACAACCCTAACCTCCTAACAACAAACAAACCTAACCCCCTAACAAACAACAACACTAACCCCCTATCCACAAACAACACTAACACCCTAACAACAAAAACTACTAAACCCCAACAAGAAACAACCCTAAACCCGTAACAACAAACACTAACCCCCTAACAACAAACAACACTAAACCTCTAACAAGAAACTAACCTAACCCCGTAACAACAAACAACCCTAACCTCCTAACAACAGACAACCTTAAACCCCTAACAACAAACAACCCTAAACCTCTAACAACAAACAACACTAACACCCTAACAACAAAAAACACTAAACCCCAACAAGAAAAAAGACTAAACCCCTAACAACAAACACTAACCCCCTAACAACAAACAACACTAAACCCCTAACAAGAAACTAACCTAACCCTGTAACAACAAACAACCCTAACCTCCTAACAACAAACAACCCTAACCCCCTAACAAACAACAACACTAACCCCCTAACCACAAACAACACTAATACCCTAACAACAAAAACTACTAAACCCCAACAAGAAACAACCCTAAACCCCTAACAACAAACACTAACCCCCTAACAACAAACAACACTAAACCCCTAACAAGAAACTAACCTAACCCCGTAACAACAAACAACCCTAACCTCCTAACAACAAACAACCTTAAACCCCTAACAACAAACAACCCTAAACCACTAACAACAAACAACACTAACACCCTAACAACAAAAAGCACTAAACCCCAACAAGAAACAACACTAAACCCCTAACAACAAACACTAACCCCCTAACAACAAACAACACTAAACCCCTAACAAGAAACTAACCTAACCCTGTAACAACAAAAAGCCCTAACCTCCTAACAACAAACCACCTTAACCCCCTAACAACAAACAACCCTAAACCCCTAACAACAAACAATCCTAACCCCCTAACAACCAACAACTCTCACCCCCTAACCACAAACAACACTAACACCCTAACCACAAACAACACTAACCCCGTAAGAACAAACAACACTAACCCCCTAACCACAAACAACACTAACACAATAACAACAAAAACTACTAAACCCCAAAAAGAAACAACCCTAAACCCCTAACAACAAACACTAACCCCCAACAACAAACAACACTAAACCCCTAACAAGAAACTAACCTAACCCCGTAACAACAAACAACCCTAACCTCCTAACAACAAACAACCTTAAACCCCTAACAACAAACAATCCTAACCCTCTAACAACCAACAACTCTCACCCCCTAACCACAAACAACACTAACACCCTAACCACAAAAACACTAACCCCGTAAGAACAAACAACACTAACCCCCTAACAACAAGCAACACTAACACCCTAACAACAAAAACTACTAAACCCCAAAAAGAAGCAACCCTAAACCCCTAACAACAAACACTAACCCCCTAACAACAAACAACACTAAACCCCTAACAAGAAACTAACCTAACCCTGTAACAACAAACAACCCTACCCTCCTAACAACAAACAACCTTAAACCCCTAACAACAAACAACCCTAAACCCCTAACAACAAACAACACTAACACCTAACAACAAAAACCACTAAACCCCAACAAGAAACAACCCTATACCCCTAACAACAAACACTAACCCCCTAACAACAAACAACACTAAACCCCTAACAAGAAACTAAACTAACCCTGTAACAACAAATAACCCTAACCTCCTAACAACAAACAACCTTAAACCCCTAAAAACAAACAACCCTAAACCCCTAACAACAAACAACACTAACACCCTAACAACAAAAGACACTAAACCCCAACAAGAAACACTAAACCCCTAACAACAAACACTAACCCCCTAACAACAAACAACACTAAACCCCTAACAAGAAACTAACCTAACCCTGTAACAACAAAGAACACTAACCTCCTAACAACAAACAATCCTAACCCCCTAACAAATAACAACACTAAAACCCTAAGAACAAACAACACTAACACCCTAACAACAAAAACTACTAAACCCCAACAAGAAACAACCCTAAACCCCTAACAACAAACACTAACCCCCTAACAACAAACAACACTAAACCTCTAACAAGAAACTAAAATAACCCTGTAACAACAAACAACCCTAACCTCCTAACAACAAACAACCTTAACCCCCTAACAACAAACAACCCTAAACCCCTAACAACAAACAACACTAACACCCTAACAACAAAAAACACTAAACCCCAACAAGAAACAACACTAAACCCCTAACAACAAACACTAACCCCCTAACAACAAACAACACTAAACCCCTAACAAGAAACTAACCTAACCCTGTAACAACAAACAACCCTAACATCCTAACAACAAACATCCTTAACCCCCTAACAACAAACAACCCTAAACCCCTAACAACAAACAATCCTAACCCCCTAACAACCAACAACTCTCACCCCCTAACCACAAACAACACTTACACCCTAACCACAAACAACACTAACACCCTAACAACAAAAACCACTAAACCCCAAGAAGAAACAACCCTAAACCCCTAACAACAAACACTAACCCCCTAACAACAAACAACACTAAACCCCTAACAAGAAACTAACCTAACCCTGTAACAACAAACAACCCTAACCTCCTAACAACAAACAACCCTAACCCCCTAACAAACAACAACACTAACCCCCTAACCACAAACAACACTAATACCCTAACAACAAAAACTACTAAACCCCAACAAGAAACAACCCTAAACCCCTAACAACAAACACTAACCCCCTAACAACAAACAACACTAAACCCCTAACAAGAAACTAACCTAACCCCGTAACAACAAACAACCCTAACCTCCTAACAACAAACAACCTTAAACCCCTAACAACAAACAACCCTAAACCCCTAACAACAAACACCACTAACACCCTAACAACAAAAGCCACTAAACCCCAACAAGAAACAACACTAAACCCCTAACAACAAACACTAACCCCATAACAACAAACAACACTAAACCCTTAACAAGAAACTAACCTAACCCTGTAACAAAAAACAACCCTAACCTCCTAACAACAAACAACCTTAACCCCCTAACAACAAACACTCCTAACCCTCTAACAACCAACAACGCTCACCCCCTAACCACAAACAACACTAACACCCTAACCACAAACAACACTAACCCCGTAAGAACAAACAACACTAACCCCCTAACAACAAACAACACTAACACCCTAACAACAAAAACTACTAAACCCCAAGAAGAAACAACCCTAAACCCCTAACAACAAACACTAACCCCCTAACAACAAGCAACTCTAAACCCCTAACAAGAAAGTAACCTAACCCCGTAACAACAAACAACCCTAACCTCCTAACAGCAAACAACCTTAAACCCCTAACAACAAACAACCCTAAACCCCTAACAACAAACAACACTAACACCCTAACAACAAAAACCACTAAACCCCAACAAGAAACAATACTAAACCCCTAACAACAAACACTAACCCCCTAACAACAAACAACACTAAACCCCTAACAAGAAACTAACCTACCCTGTAAAAACAAACAACCCTAACCTCCTAACAACAAACAACCCTAAGCCCCTAACAAACAACAACACTAACCCCCTAACCACAAACAACACTAACACCCTAACAACAAAAACTACTAAACCCCAACAAGAAACAACCCTAAACCCCTAACAACAAACACTAACCCCCTAACAACAAACAACACTAAACCCCTAACAAGAAACTAACCTAACCCCGTAACAACAAACATCCCTAACCTCCTAACAGCAAACAACCTTAAACCCCTAACAACAAACAACCCTAAACCCCTAACAACAAACAACACTAACACCCTAACAACAAAAACCACTAAACCCCAACAAGAAACAACACTAAACCCCTAACAACAAACACTAACCCCCTAACAACAAACAACACTAAACCCCTAACAAGAAAATAACCTAACCCCATAACAACAAACAACCCTAACCTCCTAACAACAAACAACCTTAAACCGCTAACAACAAACAACCCTAAACCCCTAACAACAAACAACACTAAGACCCTAACAACAAAAACCACTAAACCCCAACAAGAAACAACACTAAACCCCTAACAACAAACACTAACCCCCTAACAACAAACAACACTAAACCCCTAACAAGAAACTAACCTAACCCTGTAAAAACAAACAACCCTAACCTCCTAACAACAAACAAACCTAACCCCCTAACAAACAACAACACTAACCCCCTATCCACAAACAACACTAACACCCTAACAACAAAAACTACTAAACCCCAACAAGAAACAACCCTAAACCCGTAACAACAAACACTAACCCCCTAACAACAAACAACACTAAACCTCTAACAAGAAACTAACCTAACCCCGTAACAACAAACAACCCTAACCTCCTAACAACAGACAACCTTAAACCCCTAACAACAAACAACCCTAAACCTCTAACAACAAACAACACTAACACCCTAACAACAAAAAACACTAAACCCCAACAAGAAAAAAGACTAAACCCCTAACAACAAACACTAACCCCCTAACAACAAACAACACTAAACCCCTAACAAGAAACTAACCTAACCCTGTAACAACAAACAACCCTAACCTCCTAACAACAAACAACCCTAACCCCCTAACAAACAACAACACTAACCCCCTAACCACAAACAACACTAATACCCTAACAACAAAAACTACTAAACCCCAACAAGAAACAACCCTAAACCCCTAACAACAAACACTAACCCCCTAACAACAAACAACACTAAACCCCTAACAAGAAACTAACCTAACCCCGTAACAACAAACAACCCTAACCTCCTAACAACAAACAACCTTAAACCCCTAACAACAAACAACCCTAAACCACTAACAACAAACAACACTAACACCCTAACAACAAAAAGCACTAAACCCCAACAAGAAACAACACTAAACCCCTAACAACAAACACTAACCCCCTAACAACAAACAACACTAAACCCCTAACAAGAAACTAACCTAACCCTGTAACAACAAAAAGCCCTAACCTCCTAACAACAAACAACCTTAACCCCCTAACAACAAACAACCCTAAACCCCTAACAACAAACAATCCTAACCCCCTAACAACCAACAACTCTCACCCCCTAACCACAAACAACACTAACACCCTAACCACAAACAACACTAACCCCGTAAGAACAAACAACACTAACCCCCTAACCACAAACAACACTAACACAATAACAACAAAAACTACTAAACTCCAAAAAGAAACAACCCTAAACCCCTAACAACAAACACTAACCCCCAACAACAAACAACACTAAACCCCTAACAAGAAACTAACCTAACCCCGTAACAACAAACAACCCTAACCTCCTAACAACAAACAACCTTAAACCCCTAACAACAAACAATCCTAACCCTCTAACAACCAACAACTCTCACCCCCTAACCACAAACAACACTAACACCCTAACCACAAAAACACTAACCCCGTAAGAACAAACAACACTAACCCCCTAACAACAAGCAACACTAACACCCTAACAACAAAAACTACTAAACCCCAAAAAGAAGCAACCCTAAACCCCTAACAACAAACACTAACCCCCTAAAAACAAACAACACTAAACCCCTAACAAGAAACTAACCTAACCCTGTAACAACAAACAACCCTACCCTCCTAACAACAAACAACCTTAAACCCCTAACAACAAACAACCCTAAACCCCTAACAACAAACAACACTAACACCTAACAACAAAAACCACTAAACCCCAACAAGAAACAACCCTATACCCCTAACAACAAACACTAACCCCCTAACAACAAACAACACTAAACCCCTAACAAGAAACTAAACTAACCCTGTAACAACAAATAACCCTAACCTCCTAACAACAAACAACCTTAAACCCCTAAAAACAAACAACCCTAAACCCCTAACAACAAACAACACTAACACCCTAACAACAAAAGACACTAAACCCCAACAAGAAACACTAAACCCCTAACAACAAACACTAACCCCCTAACAACAAACAACACTAAACCCCTAACAAGAAACTAACCTAACCCTGTAACAACAAAGAACACTAACCTCCTAACAACAAACAATCCTAACCCCCTAACAAATAACAACACTAAAACCCTAAGAACAAACAACACTAACACCCTAACAACAAAAACTACTAAACCCCAACAAGAAACAACCCTAAACCCCTAACAACAAACACTAACCCCCTAACAACAAACAACACTAAACCTCTAACAAGAAACTAAAATAACCCTGTAACAACAAACAACCCTAACCTCCTAACAACAAACAACCTTAACCCCCTAACAACAAACAACCCTAAACCCCTAACAACAAACAACACTAACACCCTAACAACAAAAAACACTAAACCCCAACAAGAAACAACACTAAACCCCTAACAACAAACACTAACCCCCTAACAACAAACAACACTAAACCCCTAACAAGAAACTAACCTAACCCTGTAACAACAAACAACCCTAACATCCTAACAACAAACATCCTTAACCCCCTAACAACAAACAACCCTAAACCCCTAACAACAAACAATCCTAACCCCCTAACAACCAACAACTCTCACCCCCTAACCACAAACAACACTTACACCCTAACCACAAACAACACTAACACCCTAACAACAAAAACCACTAAACCCCAAGAAGAAACAACCCTAAACCCCTAACAACAAACACTAACCCCCTAACAACAAACAACACTAAACCCCTAACAAGAAACTAACCTAACCCTGTAACAACAAACAACCCTAACCTCCTAACAACAAACAACCCTAACCCCCTAACAAACAACAACACTAACCCCCTAACCACAAACAACACTAATACCCTAACAACAAAAACTACTAAACCCCAACAAAAAACAACCCTAAACCCCTAACAACAAACACTAACCCCCTAACAACAAACAACACTAAACCCCTAACAAGAAACTAACCTAACCCCGTAACAACAAACAACCCTAACCTCCTAACAACAAACAACCTTAAACCCCTAACAACAAACAACCCTAAACCCCTAACAACAAACACCACTAACACCCTAACAACAAAAGCCACTAAACCCCAACAAGAAACAACACTAAACCCCTAACAACAAACACTAACCCCATAACAACAAACAACACTAAACCCTTAACAAGAAACTAACCTAACCCTGTAACAAAAAACAACCCTAACCTCCTAACAACAAACAACCTTAACCCCCTAACAACAAACACTCCTAACCCTCTAACAACCAACAACGCTCACCCCCTAACCACAAACAACACTAACACCCTAACCACAAACAACACTAACCCCGTAAGAACAAACAACACTAACCCCCTAACAACAAACAACACTAACACCCTAACAACAAAAACTACTAAACCCCAAGAAGAAACAACCCTAAACCCCTAACAACAAACACTAACCCCCTAACAACAAGCAACTCTAAACCCCTAACAAGAAACTAACCTAACCCCGTAACAACAAACAACCCTAACCTCCTAACAGCAAACAACCTTAAACCCCTAACAACAAACAACCCTAAACCCCTAACAACAAACAACACTAACACCCTAACAACAAAAACCACTAAACCCCAACAAGAAACAATACTAAACCCCTAACAACAAACACTAACCCCCTAACAACAAACAACACTAAACCCCTAACAAGAAACTAACCTACCCTGTAAAAACAAACAACCCTAACCTCCTAACAACAAACAACCCTAAGCCCCTAACAAACAACAACACTAACCCCCTAACCACAAACAACACTAACACCCTAACAACAAAAACTACTAAACCCCAACAAGAAACAACCCTAAACCCCTAACAACAAACACTAACCCCCTAACAACAAACAACACTAAACCCCTAACAAGAAACTAACCTAACCCCGTAACAACAAACATCCCTAACCTCCTAACAGCAAACAACCTTAAACCCCTAACAACAAACAACCCTAAACCCCTAACAACAAACAACACTAACACCCTAACAACAAAAACCACTAAACCCCAACAAGAAACAACACTAAACCCCTAACAACAAACACTAACCCCCTAACAACAAACAACACTAAACCCCTAACAAGAAAATAACCTAACCCCATAACAACAAACAACCCTAACCTCCTAACAACAAACAACCTTAAACCCCTAACAACAAACAACCCTAAACCCCTAACAACAAACAACACTAAGACCCTAACAACAAAAACCACTAAACCCCAACAAGAAACAACACTAAACCCCTAACAACAAACACTAACCCCCTAACAACAAACAACACTAAACCCCTAACTAGAAACTAACCTAACCCTGTAACAACAAACAACCCTAACCTCCTAACAACAAAACACCTTAACCCCCTAACAACAAACAACCCTAAACCCCTAACAACAAACAATCCTAACCCCCTAACAACCAACAACTCTCACCCCCTAACCACAAACAACACTAACACCCCAACCACAAACAACACTAACACCCTAACAACAAAAACTACTAAACCCCAAAAAGAAACAACCCTAAACCCCTAACAACAAACACTAACCCCCTAGCAACAAACCACACTAAACCCCTAACAAGAAACTAACGTAACCCCGTAACAACAAACAACCCTAACCTCCTAACAACAAACAACCTTAAACCCCTAACAACAAACAACCCTAAAAAACCCCTAACAACAAACAACACTAACACCCTAACAACAAAAACCACTAAACCCCAACAAGAAACAACCCTAAACCCCTAACAACAAACACTAACCCCCTAACAACAAACAACACTAAACCTCTAACAAGAAACTAAAATAACCCTGTAACAACAAACAACCTTAACCTCCTAACAACAAACAACCTTAACCCCCTAACAACAAACAACCCTAAACCCCTAACAACAAACAACACTAACACCCTAACAACAAAAAACACTAAACCCCAACAAGAAACAACACTAAACCCCTAACAACAAACACTAACCCCCTAACAACAAACAACACTAAACCCCTAACAAGAAACTAACCTAACCCTGTAACAACAAACAACCCTAACATCCTAACAACAAACATCCTTAACCCCCTAACAACAAACAACCCTAAACCCCTAACAACAAACAATCCTAACCCCCTAACAACCAACAACTCTCACCCCCTAACCACAAACAACACTTACACCCTAACCACAAACAACACTAACACCCTAACAACAAAAACCACTAAACCCCAACAAGAAACAAGACTAAACCCCTAACAACAAACACTAACCCCCTAACAACAAACAACACTAAACCCCTAACAAGAAACTAACCTAACCCTGTAACAACAAACAACCCTAACCTCCTAACAACAAACAACCCTAACCCCCTAACAAACAACAACACTAACCCCCTAACCACAAACAACACTAATACCCTAACAACAAAAACTACTAAACCCCAACAAGAAACAACCCTAAACCCCTAACAACAAACACTAACCCCCTAACAAGAAACAACACTAAACCCCTAACAAGAAACTAACCTAACCCCGTAACAACAAACAACCCTAACCTCCTAACAACAAACAACCTTAAACCCCTAACAACAAACAACCCTAAACCCCTAACAACAAACAACACTAACACCCTAACAACAAAAGCCACTAAACCCCAACAAGAAACAACACTAAACCCCTAACAACAAACACTAACCCCATAACAACAAACAACACTAAACCCTTAACAAGAAACTAACCTAACCCTGTAACAAAAAACAACCCTAACCTCCTAACAACAAACAACCTTAACCCCCTAACAACAAACAATCCTAACCCTCTAACAACCAACAACGCTCACCCCCTAACCACAAACAACACTAACACCCTAACCACAAACAACACTAACCCCGTAAGAACAAACAACACTAACCCCCTAACAACAAACAACACTAACACCCTAACAACAAAAACTACTAAACTCCAAGAAGAAACAACCCTAAACCCCTAACAAGAAACACTAACCCCCTAACAACAAGCAACACTAAACCCCTAACAAGAAACTAACCTAACCCCGTAACAACAAACAACCCTAACCTCCTAACAGCAAACAACATTAAACACCTAACAACAAACAACCCTAAACCCCTAACAACAGACAACACTAACACCCTAACAACAAAAACCACTAAACCCCAACAAGAAACAATACTAAACCCCTAACAACAAACACTAACCCCCTAACAACAAACAACACTAAACCCCTAACAAGAAACTAACCTAACCCTGTAAAAACAAACAACCCTAACCTCCTAACAACAAACAACCCTAAGCCCCTAACAAACAACAACACTAACCCCCTAACCACAAACAACACTAACACCCTAACAACAAAAACTACTAAATCCCAACAAGAAACAACCCTAAACCCCTAACAACAAACACTAACCCCCTAACAACAAACAACACTAAACCCCTAACAAGAAACTAACCTAACCCCGTAACAACAAACAACCCTAACCTCCTAACAGCAAACAACATTAAACCCCTAACAACAAACAACCCTAAACCCCTAACAACAAACAATCCTAACCCCCTAACAACCAACAACTCTCACCCCCTAACCACAAACAACACTTACACCCTAACCACAAACAACACTAACACCCTAACAACAAAAACCACTAAACCCCAACAAGAAACAACACTAAACCCCTAACAACAAACACTAACCCCCTAACAACAAACAACACTAAACCCCTAACAAGAAACTAACCTAATCCTGTAACAACAAACAACCCTAACCTCCTAACAACAAAACACCTTAACCCCCTAACAACAAACAACCCTAAACCCCTAACAACAAACAATCCTAACCCCCTAACAACCAACAACTCTCACCCCCTAACAACCAACAACTCTCACCCCCTAACCACAAACAACACTAACACCCCAACCACAAACAACACTAACACCCTAACAACAAAAACTACTAAACCCCAAAAAGAAACAACCCTAAACCCCTAACAACAAACACTAACCCCCTAGCAACAAACCACACTAAACCCCTAACAAGAAACTAACCTAACCCCGTAACAACAAACAACCCTAACCTCCTAACAACAAACAACCTTAAACCCCTAACAACAAACAACCCTAAAAAACCCCTAACAACAAACAACACTAACACCCTAACAACAAAAACCACTAAACCCCAACAAGAAACAACCCTAAACCCCTAACAACAAACACTAACCCCCTAACAACAAACAACACTAAACCTCTAACAAGAAACTAAAATAACCCTGTAACAACAAACAACCTTAACCTCCTAACAACAAACAACCTTAACCCCCTAACAACAAACAACCCTAAACCCCTAACAACAAACAACACTAACACCCTAACAACAAAAAACACTAAACCCCAACAAGAAACAACACTAAACCCCTAACAACAAACACTAACCCCCTAACAACAAACAACACTAAACCCCTAACAAGAAACTAACCTAACCCTGTAACAACAAACAACCCTAACATCCTAACAACAAACATCCTTAACCCCCTAACAACAAACAACCCTAAACCCCTAACAACAAACAATCCTAACCCCCTAACAACCAACAACTCTCACCCCCTAACCACAAACAACACTTACACCCTAACCACAAACAACACTAACACCCTAACAACAAAAACCACTAAACCCCAACAAGAAACAAGACTAAACCCCTAACAACAAACACTAACCTCCTAACAACAAACAACACTAAACCCCTAACAAGAAACTAACCTAACCCTGTAACAACAAACAACCCTAACCTCCAAACAACAAACAACCCTAACCCCCTAACAAACAACAACACTAACCCCCTAACCACAAACAACACTAATACCCTAACAACAAAAACTACTAAACCCCAACAAGAAACAACCCTAAACCCCTAACAACAAACACTAACCCCCTAACAACAAACAACACTAAACCCCTAACAAGAAACTAACCTAACCCCGTAACAACAAACAACCCTAACCTCCTAACAACAAACAACCTTAAACCCCTAACAACAAACAACCCTAAACCCCTAACAACAAACACCACTAACACCCTAACAACAAAAGCCACTAAACCCCAACAAGAAACAACACTAAACCCCTAACAACAAACACTAACCCCATAACAACAAGCAACACTAAACCCCTAACAAGAAACTAACCTAACCCCGTAACAACAAACAACCCTAACCTCCTAACAGCAAACAATATTAAACCCCTAACAACAAACAACCCTAAACCCCTAACAACAAACAACACTAACACCCTAACAACAAAAACCACTAAACCCCAACAAGAAACAATACTAAACCCCTAACAACAAACACTAACCCCCTAACAACAAACAACACTAAACCCCTAACAAGAAACTAACCTAACCCTGTAAAAACAAACAACCCTAACCTCCTAACAACAAACAACCCTAAGCCCCTAACAAACAACAACACTAACCCCCTAACCACAAACAACACTAACACCCTAACAACAAAAACTACTAAATCCCAACAAGAAACAACCCTAAACCCCTAACAACAAACACTAACCCCCTAACAACAAACAACACTAAACCCCTAACAAGAAACTAACCTAACCCCGTAACAACAAACAACCCTAACCTCCTAACAGCAAACAACATTAAACCCCTAACAACAAACAACCCTAAACCCCTAACAACAAACAATCCTAACCCCCTAACAACCAACAACTCTCACCCCCTAACCACAAACAACACTTACACCCTAACCACAAACAACACTAACACCTTAACAACAAAAACCACTAAACCCCAACAAGAAACAAGACTAAACCCCTAACAACAAACACTAACCCCCTAACAACAAACAACACTAAACCCCTAACAAGAAACTAACCTAACCCTGTAACAACAAACAACCCTAACCTCCTAACAACAAACAACCCTAACCCCCTAACAAACAACACTAACCCCCTAACCACAAACAACACTAATACCCTAACAACAAAAACTACTAAACCCCAACAAGAAACAACCCTAAACCCCTAACAACAAACACTAACCCCCTAACAACAAACAACACTAAACCCCTAACAAGAAACTAACCTAACCCCGTAACAACAAACAACCCTAACCTCCTAACAACAAACAACCTTAAACCCCTAACAACAAACAACCCTAAACCCCTAACAACAAACAACACTAACACCCTAACAACAAAAGCCACTAAACCCCAACAAGAAACAACACTAAACCCCTAACAACAAACACTAAGCCCATAACAACAAACAACACTAAACCCTTAACAAGAAACTAACCTAACCCTGTTACAAAAAACAACCCTAACCTCCTAACAACAAACAACCTTAACCCCCTAACAACAAACAATCCTAACCCTCTAACAACCAACAACGCTCACCCCCTAACCACAAACAACACTAACACCCTAACCACAAACAACACTAACCCCGTAAGAACAAACAACACTAACCCCCTAACAACAAACAACACTAACACCCTAACAACAAAAACTACTAAACCCCAAGAAACAACCCTAAACCCCTAACAACAAACACTAACCCCCTAACAACAAGCAACTCTAAACCCCTAACAAGAAACTAACCTAACCCCGTAACAACAAACAACCCTAACCTCCTAACAGCAAACAACCTTAAACCCCTAACAACAAACAACCCTAAACCCCTAACAACAAACAACACTAACACCCTAACAACAAAAACCACTAAACCCCAACAAGAAACAATACTAAACCCCTAACAACAAACACTAACCCCCTAACAACAAACAACACTAAACCCCTAACAAGAAACTAACCTAACCCTGTAAAAACAAACAACCCTAACCTCCTAACAACAAACAACCCTAAGCCCCTAAAAAACAACAACACTAACCCCCTAACCACAAACAACACTAACACCCTAACAACAAAAACTACTAAACCCCAACAAGAAACAACCCTAAACCCCTAACAACAAACACTAACCCCCTAACAACAAACAACACTAAACCCCTAACAAGAAACTAACCTAACCCCGTAACAACAAACATCCCTAACCTCCTAACAGCAAACAACCTTAAACCCCTAACAACAAACAACCCTAAAACCCTAACAACAAACAACACTAACACCCTAACAACAAAAACCACTAAACCCCAACAAGAAACAACACTAAACCCCTAACAACAAACACTAACCCCCTAACAACAAACAACACTAAACCCCTAACAAGAAAATAACCTAACCCCATAACAACAAACATCCCTAACCTCCTAACAACAAACAACCTTAAACCCCTAACAACAAACAACCCTAAACCCCTAACAACAAACAACACTAAGACCCTAACAACAAAAACCACTAAACCCCAACAAGAAACAACAGTAAACCCCTAACAACAAACACTAACCCCCTAACAACAAACAACACTAAACCCCTAACAAGAAACTAACCTAACCCTGTAACAACAAACAACCCTAACCTCCTAACAACAAAACACCTTAACCCCCTAACAACAAACAACCCTAAACCCCTAACAACAAACAATCCTAACCCCCTAACAACCAACAACTCTCACCCCCTAACCACAAACAACACTAACACCCCAACCACAAACAACACTAACACCCTAACAACAAAAACTACTAAACCCCAAAAAGAAACAACCCTAAACCCGTAACAACAAACACTAACCCCCTAGCAACAAACAACACTAAACCCCTAACAAGAAAATAACCTAACCCCGTAACAACAAACAACCCTAACCTCCTAACAGCAAACAACCTTAAACCCCTAACAACAAACAACCCTAAACCCCTAACAACAAACAACACTAACACCCTAACAACAAAAACCACTAAACCCGAACAAGAAACAACCCTAAACCCCTAACAGCAAACACTAACCCCCTAACAACAAACAACACTAAACCCCTTACACGAAAATAACCTAACCCTGTAACAACAAACAACCCTAACCTCCTAACAACAAACAACATTATACCCCTAACAACAAACAACCCTAAACCCCTAACAACAAAAAACACTAACACCCTAACAACAAAGAACACTAAACCCCAACAAAAAACAACACTAAACCCCTAACAACAAACACTAACCCCCTAACAACAAACAACACTAAACCCCTAACAAGAAACTAACCTAAACCCGTAACAAAAAACAACCCTAACCTCCTAACAACAAACAACCTTAAGCCCCTAACAACAAACAACCCTAAACCCCTAACAACAAACAATCCTAACCCCCTAACAACCAACAACGCACACCCCCTATCCACAAAGAACACTAACACCCTAACCACAAACAACACTAACCCCCTAAGAACAAACAACACTAACCCCCTAACAACAAACAACACTAAACCCCTAAGAAGAAACTAACCTAACCCCGTAACAACAAACAACCCTAAACCCCTAACAACAAACAACCCTAACCTTCTAACAACAAACAACCCTAACCCCCTAACAAACAACAACACTAACCCCCTAACCACAAACAACACTAACACCCTAACAACAAAAACTACTAAACCCCAACAAGAAACAACCCTAAACCCCTAACAACAAACACTAACCCCCTAACAACAAACAACCCTAAACCCCTAACAATAAACAACCCTAACCCCCTAACAACAAACAACCCTAAACCCCTAACAACAAACACTAACCCCCTAAAAATAAACTACTCTAAACCCCTAACAAGAAACTAACCTAACCCTGTAACAACAAACAACCCTAACCTCCTAACAACAAACAACCTTAACCCCCTAACAAGAAACAACCCTAAAGCCCTAACAACAAACAATCCTAACCCCCTAACAACCAACAACGCACACCCCCTAACCACAAACAACACTAACACCCTAACCACAAACAACACTAACCCCGTAAGAACAAACAACTCTAACCCCCTAACAACAAACAACACTAACACCGTAACAACAAAAACTACTAAACCCCAACAAGAAACAACCCTAAACCCCTAACAACAAACACTAACCCCCTAACAACAAACAACACTAAACCCCTAACAAGAAACTAACGTAACCCCCTAACAACCAACAACGCACAACCCCTAACCACAAACAACACTAACACCCTAACCACAAACAACACTGACCCCGTAAGAACAAACTACACTAACCCCCTAACAACAAACAACACTAACACCATAACAACAAAAACTACTAAACCCAACAAGAAACAACCCTAAACCCCTAACAACAAACACTAACCCCCTAACAACAAACAACACTAAACCCCTAACAAGAAACTAACCTAACCCCGTAACAACAAACAACCCTAACCTCCTAACAACAAACAACCTTAAACCCCTAACAACAAACAATCCTAACCCCCTAACAACCAACAACGCTCACCCCCTAACCACAAACAACACTAACACCCTAACCACAAACAACACTAACCCCGTAAGAACAAACAACAGTAACCCCCTAGCAACAAACAACACTAACACCCTAACAACAAAAACTACTAAACCCCAACAAGAAACAACCCTAAACCCCTAACAACAAACACTAACCCCCTACAACAAACAACACTAAACCCCTAACAAGAAACTAACCTAACCCCGTAACAACAAACAACCCTAACCTCCTAACAACAAACAACCTTAAACCCCTAACAACAAACAACACTAAACCCCTAACAACAAACAACACTAACACCCTAACAACAAAAACCACTAAACCCCAACAAGAAACAACACTAAACCCCTAACAACAAACACTAACCCCCTAACAACAAACAACACTAAACCCCTAACAAGAAACTAACTTAACCCTGTAACAACAAACAGCCCTAACCTCCTAACAACAAACAACCTTAACCCCCTAACAACAAACAACCCTAAACCCCTAACAACAAACAGTCCTAACCCCCTAACACCCAACAACTCTCACCCCCTAACCACAAACAACACTAACACCCTAACCACAAACAACACTAACCCCGTAAGAACAAACAACACTAACCCCCTAACCACAAACAACACTAACACCCTAACAACAAAAACTTCTAAACCCCAAGAAGAAACAACCCTAAACCCCTAGCAACAAACACTAACACCCTAACAGCCAACAACACTAAACCCCTAACAAGAAACTAACCTAACCCCGTAACAACAAACAACCCTAACCTCCTAACAACAAACAACCTTAAACCCCTAACAACAAACAACCCTAAACCCCTAACAACAAACAACACTAACACCCTAACAACAAAACCACTAAACCCCAACAAGAAACAACACTAAACCCCTAACAACAAACACTAACCCCCTAACAACAAACAACACTAAACCCCTAACAAGAAACTAACCTAACCCTGTAACAACAAACAACCCTAACCTCCTAACAACAAACAACCTTAACCCCCTAACAACAAACAACCCTAAACCCCTAACAACAAACAATCCTAACCCCCTAACAACCAACAACGCACACCCCCTAACCACAAACAACACTAACACCCTAACCACAAACAACACTAACCCCGTAAGAACAAACAACTCTAACCCCCTAACAACAAACAACACTAACACCCTAACAACAAAAACTACTAAACCCCAACAAGAAACAACCCTAAACCCCTAACAACAAACACTAACCCCCTAACAACAAACAACACTAAACCCCTAACAAGAAACTTACCTAACCCCGTAACAACAAACAACCCTAACCTCCTAACAACAAACTTAAACCCCGAACAACAAACAACCCTAAACCCCTAACAACAAACAACACTAAAACCCTAACAACAAAAACCACTTAACCCCAACAAGAAATAACACTAAACCCCTAACAACAAACACTAACCCCCTAACAACAAACAACACTAAACCCCTAACAAGAAACTAACCTAAACCTGTAACAACAAACAGCCCTAACCTCCTAACAACAGACAACCTTAACCCCCTAACAACAAACAACCCTAAAACCCCAACAACAAACAATCCTAACCACCTAACAACCAACAACTCTCACCCCCTAACCACAAACAACACTAACACCCTAACCACAAACAACACTAACCCCGTAAGAACAAACAACACTAACACCCTAACCACAAACAACACTAACACCCTAACAACAAAAACTAGTAAACCCCAACAAGAAACAACCCTAAACCCCTAACAACAAACACTAACCCCCTAACAACAAACAACCCTAAACCCCTAACAACAAACACTAACCCCCTAATAACAAACAACCCTAAACCCCTAACAACAAACAACACAAACACCCTAACAACAAACACCACGAACCCCCTAACAACAATCCTAACAACCTAACAACAAACAACACTAACCCCGTAAAAATATATTACCCTAAACCCCTAACAACAAACAACACAAAACACCCTGACAACAAAAACCACTAAACCCCAACAAGAAACAACACTAAACCCCTAACAACAAACACTAACCCCCTAACAACAAACAACACTAAACCCCTAACGACAAACACTAACCCCCTAACAAGAAACAACCCTAAACCCCTAACAACAAAAAACACTATCCCCCTAACAACAAACACCACTAACCCCCTAACAACAATCCTAACAACCTAACAACAAACAACACTAACCCCCTAAAAATAAACTACTCTAAACCCCTAACAACAAACAACCCTAACCCCCTAACAACAAACAACCCTAAACCCCTAACAACAAACAACACTAACCCCCTACCCACAAACAACACTAACACCCTAACAACAAAAACTACTAAACCCCAACAAGAAACAACACTAAACCCCTAACAACATACACTAATCCCCTAACAACTAACAACCCTAACCCCCTAACAGCAAACAACCCTAAATCCCTAACAACAAACAATCCTAACCCCCTAACAACCAACAACGCTCACCCCCTAAACACGAACAGCACTAACACCCTAACCACAAACAACACTAACCCCGTAAGAACAAACAACACTAAACCCCTAACAACAAACAACACTAACACCCTAACAACAAAAACCACTAAAGCCCAACAAGAAACAACCCTAAACCCCTAAATACAAACAACACTAACCCCCTAAAAACAAACAACACCAACACCCTAACAACAAAAACTACTACACCCCAACAAGAAACAACCCTAAACCCCTAACAACAAACACTAACCCCCTAACAACAAACAACACTAAACCCCTAACAAGAAACTAACCTAACCCTGTAACAACAAACAACCCTAACCTCCTAACAACAACCTTAAACCCCTAACAACAAACAACCCTAAACCCCTAACAACAAACAACACTAACACCCTAACAACAAAAACCACTTAACCCCAACAAGAAATAACACTAAACCCCTAACAACAAACACTAACCCCCTAACAACAAACAACACTAAACCCCTAACAAGAAACTAACCTAACCCTGTAACAACAAACAGCCCTAACCTCCTAACAACAAACAACCTTAACCCCCTAACAACAAACAACCCTAAACCCCTAACAACAAACAATCCTAACCCCCTAACAACCAACAACTCTCACCCCCTAACCACAAACAACACTAACACCCTAACCACAAACAACACTAACCGCGTAAGAACAAACAACACTAACACCCTAACCACAAACAACACTAACACCCTAACAACAAAAACTAGTAAACCCCAACAAGAAACAACCCTAAACCCCTAACAACAAACACTAACGCCCTAACAGCAAACAACACTAAACCCCTAACAAGAATCTAACCTAACCCCGTAACAACAAACAACCCTAACCTCCTAACAACAAACAACCTTAAACCCCTAACAACAAACAACCCTAAACCCCTAACAACAAACAACCCTAAACCCCTAACAACAAACAACACTAACACCCTAACAACAAAAACCACTAAACCCCAACAAGAAACAACTCTAAACCCCTAACAACAAACACTAACCCCCTAACAACAAACAACACTAAACCCCTAACAAGAAACTAACCTAACCCTGAAACAACAAACAACCCTAACCTCCTAACAAAAAACAACCTTATCCCCCTAACAAACAACAACACTAACACCCTAACCACAAACAACACTAACACCCTAACAACAAAAACTACTAAACCCCTACAAGAAACAGCCCTAAACCCCTAACAACAAACACTAACCCCCTAACAACAAAAAACACTAAACCCCTAACAAGAAACTAACCTAACCCCGTAACAACAAACAACCCTAACCTCCTAACAACAAACAATCTTAAACCCCTAACAACAAACAACCCTAAACCCCTAACAAAAAACAACACTAACACCCTAACAACAAAAACCACTAAACCCCAACAAGAAACAACACTAAACCCCTAACAACAAACACTAACCCCCTAACAACAAACAACACTAAACCCCTAACAAGAAACTAACCTAACCCTGTAACAACAAAGATCCCTAACCTCCTAACAACAAACAACCTTAACCCCCTAACAACAAACAACCCTAAACCCCTAACAACAAACAATCCTAACCCCCTAACAACCAACAACGCACACCCCCTAACCACAAACAACACTAACACCCTAACCACAAACAACACTAACCCCGTAAGAACAAACAACACTAACCCCCTAACCACAAACAACACTAACACCCTAACCACAAACAACACTAACCCCGTAAGAACAAACAACACTAACCCCCTAACAACAAACAACACTAACACCCTAACAACAAAAACTACTAAACCCCAACAAGAAACAACCCTAAACCCCTAACAACAAACACTAACCCCCTAACAACAAACAACACTAATCCCCTAACAAGAAACTAACCTAACCCCGTAACAACAAACAACCCTAACCTCCTAACAACAAACAACCTTAAACCCCTAACAACAAACAACCCTAAACCCCTAACAACAAACAACACTAACACACTAACAACAAAAAACACTAAACCCCAACAAGAAACAACACTAAACCCCTAACAACAAACACTAACCCCCTAACAACAAACAACACTAAACCCCTAACAAGAAACTAACCTAACCCTGTAACAACAAACAACCCTAACCTCCTAACAACAAATAACCCTAACCCCCTAACAAACAACAACACTAACCCCCTAACCACAAACAACACTAACACCCTAACAAAAACTACTAAACCCCAACAAGAAACAACCCTAAACCCCGAACAACAAACACTAACCCCCTAACAGCAAACAACACTAAACCCCTAACAAGAAACTAACGTAACCCCCTAACAACCAACAACGCACAACCCCTAACCACAAACAACACTAACACCCTAACCACAAACAACACTAACCCCGTAAGAACAAACTACACTAACCCCCTAACAACAAACAACACTAACACCATAACAACAAAAACTACTAAACCCAACAAGAAGCAACCCTAAACCCCTAACAACAAACACTAACCCCCTAACAACAAACAACACTAAACCCCTAACAAGAAACTAACCTAACCCCGTAACAACAAACAACCCTAACCTCCTAACAACAAACAACCTTAAACCCCTAACAACAAACAATCCTAACCCCCTAACAACCAACAACGCTAACCCCCTAACCACAAACAACACTAACACCCTAACCACAAACAACACTAACGCCGTAAGAACAAACAACAGTAACCCCCTAGCAACAAACAACACTAACACCCTAACAACAAAAACTACTAAACCCCAACAAGAAACAACCCTAAACCCCTAACAACAAACACTAACCCCCTACAACAAACAACACTAAACCCCTAACAAGAAACTAACCTAACCCCGTAACAACAAACAACCCTAACCTCCTAACAACAAACAACCTTAAACCCCTAACAACAAACAACACTAAACCCCTAACAACAAACAACACTAACACCCTAACAACAAAAACCACTAAACCCCAACAAGAAACAACACTAAACCCCTAACAACAAACACTAACCCCCTAACAACAAACAACACTAAACCCCTAACAAGAAACTAACTTAACCCTGTAACAACAAACAGCCCTAACCTCCTAACAACAAACAACCTTAACCCCCTAACAACAAACAACCCTAAACCCCTAACAACAAACAGTCCTAACCCCCTAACACCCAACAACTCTCACCCCCTAACCACAAACAACACTAACACCCTAACCACAAACAACACTAACCCCGTAAGAACAAACAACACTAACCCCCTAACCACAAACAACACTAACACCCTAACAACAAAAACTACTAAACCCCAAGAAGAAACAACCCTAAACCCCTAGCAACAAACACTAACACCCTAACAGCCAACAACACTAAACCCCTAACAAGAAACTAACCTAACCCCGTAACAACAAACAACCCTAACCTCCTAACAACAAAAAACCTTAAACCCCTAACAACAAACAACCCTAAACCCCTAACAACAAACAACACTAACACCCTAACAACAAAACCACTAAACCCCAACAAGAAACAACACTAAACCCCTAACAACAAACACTAACCCCCTAACAACAAACAACACTAAACCCCTAACAAGAAACTAACCTAACCCTGTAACAACAAACAACCCTAACCTCCTAACAACAAACAACCTTAACCCCCTAACAACAAACAACCCTAAACCCCTAACAACAAACAATCCTAACCCCCTAACAACCAACAACGCACACCCCCTAACCACAAACAACACTAACACCCTAACCACAAACAACACTAACCCCGTAAGAACAAACAACTCTAACCCCCTAACAACAAACAACACTAACACCCTAACAACAAAAACTACTAAACCCCAACAAGAAACAACCCTAAACCCCTAACAAAAAACACTAACCCCCTAACAACAAACAACACTAAACCCCTAACAAGAAACTTACCTAACCCCGTAACAACAAACAACCCTAACCTCCTAACAACAAACTTAAACCCCGAACAACAAACAACCCTAAACCCCTAACAACAAACAACACTAAAACCCTAACAACAAAAACCACTTAACCCCAACAAGAAATAACACTAAACCCCTAACAACAAACACTAACCCCCTAACAACAAACAACACTAAACCCCTAACAAGAAACTAACCTAACCCTGTAACAACAAACAGCCCTAACCTCCTAACAACAAACAACCTTAACCCCCTAACAACAAACAACCCTAAACCCCTAACAACAAACAATCCTAACCCCCTAACAACCAACAACTCTCACCCCCTAACCACAAACAACACTAACACCCTAACCACAAACAACACTAACCCCGTAAGAACAAACAACACTAACACCCTAACCACAAACAACACTAACACCCTAACAACAAAAACTAGTAAACCCCAACAAGAAACAACCCTAAACCCCTAACAACAAACACTAACCCCCTAACAACAAACAACCCTAAACCCCTAACAACAAACACTAACCCCCTAATAACAAACAACCCTAAACCCCTAACAACAAACAACACAAACACCCTAACAACAAACACCACGAACCCCCTAACAACAATCCTAACAACCTAACAACAAACAACACTAACCCCGTAAAAATAAATTACCCTAAACCCCTAACAACAAACAACACAAAACACCCTGACAACAAAAACCACTAAACCCCAACAAGAAACAACACTAAACCCCTAACAACAAACACTAACCCCCTAACAACAAACAACACTAAACCCCTAACGACAAACACTAACCCCCTAACAAGAAACAACCCTAAACCCCTAACAACAAAAAACACTATCCCCCTAACAACAAACACCACTAACCCCCTAACAACAATCCTAACAACCTAACAACAAACAACACTAACCCCCTAAAAATAAACTACTCTAAACCCCTAACAACAAACAACCCTAACCCCCTAACAACAAACAACCCTAAACCCCTAACAACAAACAACACTAACCCCCTACCCACAAACAACACTAACACCCTAACAACAAAAACTACTAAACCCCAACAAGAAACAACACTAAACCCCTAACAACATACACTAATCCCCTAACAACTAACAACCCTAACCCCCTAACAGCAAACAACCCTAAATCCCTAACAACAAACAATCCTAACCCCCTAACAACCAACAACGCTCACCCCCTAAACACGAACAGCACTAACACCCTAACCACAAACAACACTAACCCCGTAAGAACAAACAACACTAAACCCCTAACAACAAACAACACTAACACCCTAACAACAAAAACCACTAAAGCCCAACAAGAAACAACCCTAAACCCCTAAATACAAACAACACTAACCCCCTAAAAACAAACAACACCAACACCCTAACAACAAAAACTACTACACCCCAACAAGAAACAACCCTAAACCCCTAACAACAAACACTAACCCCCTAACAACAAACAACACTAAACCCCTAACAAGAAACTAACCTAACCCTGTAACAACAAACAACCCTAACCTCCTAACAACAACCTTAAACCCCTAACAACAAACAACCCTAAACCCCTAACAACAAACAACACTAACACCCTAACAACAAAAACCACTTAACCCCAACAAGAAATAACACTAAACCCCTAACAACAAACACTAACCCCCTAACAACAAACAACACTAAACCCCTAACAAGAAACTAACCTAACCCTGTAACAACAAACAGCCCTAACCTCCTAACAACAAACAACCTTAACCCCCTAACAACAAACAACCCTAAACCCCTAACAACAAACAATCCTAACCCCCTAACAACCAACAACTCTCACCCCCTAACCACAAACAACACTAACACCCTAACCACAAACAACACTAACCGCGTAAGAACAAACAACACTAACACCCTAACCACAAACAACACTAACACCCTAACAACAAAAACTAGTAAACCCCAACAAGAAACAACCCTAAACCCCTAACAACAAACACTAACGCCCTAACAGCAAACAACACTAAACCCCTAACAAGAATCTAACCTAACCCCGTAACAACAAACAACCCTAACCTCCTAACAACAAACAACCTTAAACCCCTAACAACAAACAACCCTAAACCCCTAACAACAAACAACCCTAAACCCCTAACAACAAACAACACTAACACCCTAACAACAAAAACCACTAAACCCCAACAAGAAACAACTCTAAACCCCTAACAACAAACACTAACCCCCTAACAACAAACAACACTAAACCCCTAACAAGAAACTAACCTAACCCTGAAACAACAAACAACCCTAACCTCCTAACAAAAAACAACCTTATCCCCCTAACAAACAACAACACTAACACCCTAACCACAAACAACACTAACACCCTAACAACAAAAACTACTAAACCCCTACAAGAAACAGCCCTAAACCCCTAACAACAAACACTAACCCCCTAACAACAAAAAACACTAAACCCCTAACAAGAAACTAACCTAACCCCGTAACAACAAACAACCCTAACCTCCTAACAACAAACAATCTTAAACCCCTAACAACAAACAACCCTAAACCCCTAACAAAAAACAACACTAACACCCTAACAACAAAAACCACTAAACCCCAACAAGAAACAACACTAAACCCCTAACAACAAACACTAACCCCCTAACAACAAACAACACTAAACCCCTAACAAGAAACTAACCTAACCCTGTAACAACAAAGATCCCTAACCTCCTAACAACAAACAACCTTAACCCCCTAACAACAAACAACCCTAAACCCCTAACAACAAACAATCCTAACCCCCTAACAACCAACAACGCACACCCCCTAACCACAAACAACACTAACACCCTAACCACAAACAACACTAACCCCGTAAGAACAAACAACACTAACCCCCTAACCACAAACAACACTAACACCCTAACCACAAACAACACTAACCCCGTAAGAACAAACAACACTAACCCCCTAACAACAAACAACACTAACACCCTAACAACAAAAACTACTAAACCCCAACAAGAAACAACCCTAAACCCCTAACAACAAACACTAACCCCCTAACAACAAACAACACTAATCCCCTAACAAGAAACTAACCTAACCCCGTAACAACAAACAACCCTAACCTCCTAACAACAAACAACCTTAAACCCCTAACAACAAACAACCCTAAACCCCTAACAACAAACAACACTAACACACTAACAACAAAAAACACTAAACCCCAACAAGAAACAACACTAAACCCCTAACAACAAACACTAACCCCCTAACAACAAACAACACTAAACCCCTAACAAGAAACTAACCTAACCCTGTAACAACAAACAACCCTAACCTCCTAACAACAAATAACCCTAACCCCCTAACAAACAACAACACTAACCCCCTAACCACAAACAACACTAACACCCTAACAAAAACTACTAAACCCCAACAAGAAACAACCCTAAACCCCGAACAACAAACACTAACCCCCTAACAGCAAACAACACTAAACCCCTAACAAGAAACTAACGTAACCCCCTAACAACCAACAACGCACAACCCCTAACCACAAACAACACTAACACCCTAACCACAAACAACACTAACCCCGTAAGAACAAACTACACTAACCCCCTAACAACAAACAACACTAACACCATAACAACAAAAACTACTAAACCCAACAAGAAGCAACCCTAAACCCCTAACAACAAACACTAACCCCCTAACAACAAACAACACTAAACCCCTAACAAGAAACTAACCTAACCCCGTAACAACAAACAACCCTAACCTCCTAACAACAAACAACCTTAAACCCCTAACAACAAACAATCCTAACCCCCTAACAACCAACAACGCTAACCCCCTAACCACAAACAACACTAACACCCTAACCACAAACAACACTAACCCCGTAAGAACAAACAACAGTAACCCCCTAGCAACAAACAACACTAACACCCTAACAACAAAAACTACTAAACCCCAACAAGAAACAACCCTAAACCCCTAACAACAAACACTAACCCCCTACAACAAACAACACTAAACCCCTAACAAGAAACTAACCTAACCCCGTAACAACAAACAACCCTAACCTCCTAACAACAAACAACCTTAAACCCCTAACAACAAACAACACTAAACCCCTAACAACAAACAACACTAACACCCTAACAACAAAAACCACTAAACCCCAACAAGAAACAACACTAAACCCCTAACAACAAACACTAACCCCCTAACAACAAACAACACTAAACCCCTAACAAGAAACTAACTTAACCCTGTAACAACAAACAGCCCTAACCTCCTAACAACAAACAACCTTAACCCCCTAACAACAAACAACCCTAAACCCCTAACAACAAACAGTCCTAACCCCCTAACACCCAACAACTCTCACCCCCTAACCACAAACAACACTAACACCCTAACCACAAACAACACTAACCCCGTAAGAACAAACAACACTAACCCCCTAACCACAAACAACACTAACACCCTAACAACAAAAACTACTAAACCCCAAGAAGAAACAACCCTAAACCCCTAGCAACAAACACTAACACCCTAACAGCCAACAACACTAAACCCCTAACAAGAAACTAACCTAACCCCGTAACAACAAACAACCCTAACCTCCTAACAACAAAAAACCTTAAACCCCTAACAACAAACAACCCTAAACCCCTAACAACAAACAACACTAACACCCTAACAACAAAACCACTAAACCCCAACAAGAAACAACACTAAACCCCTAACAACAAACACTAACCCCCTAACAACAAACAACACTAAACCCCTAACAAGAAACTAACCTAACCCTGTAACAACAAACAACCCTAACCTCCTAACAACAAACAACCTTAACCCCCTAACAACAAACAACCCTAAACCCCTAACAACAAACAATCCTAACCCCCTAACAACCAACAACGCACACCCCCTAACCACAAACAACACTAACACCCTAACCACAAACAACACTAACCCCGTAAGAACAAACAACTCTAACCCCCTAACAACAAACAACACTAACACCCTAACAACAAAAACTACTAAACCCCAACAAGAAACAACCCTAAACCCCTAACAAAAAACACTAACCCCCTAACAACAAACAACACTAAACCCCTAACAAGAAACTTACCTAACCCCGTAACAACAAACAACCCTAACCTCCTAACAACAAACTTAAACCCCGAACAACAAACAACCCTAAACCCCTAACAACAAACAACACTAAAACCCTAACAACAAAAACCACTTAACCCCAACAAGAAATAACACTAAACCCCTAACAACAAACACTAACCCCCTAACAACAAACAACACTAAACCCCTAACAAGAAACTAACCTAACCCTGTAACAACAAACAGCCCTAACCTCCTAACAACAAACAACCTTAACCCCCTAACAACAAACAACCCTAAACCCCTAACAACAAACAATCCTAACCCCCTAACAACCAACAACTCTCACCCCCTAACCACAAACAACACTAACACCCTAACCACAAACAACACTAACCGCGTAAGAACAAACAACACTAACACCCTAACCACAAACAACACTAACACCCTAACAACAAAAACTAGTAAACCCCAACAAGAAACAACCCTAAACCCCTAACAACAAACACTAACCCCTAACAGCAAACAACACTAAACCCCTAACAAGAATCTAACCTAACCCCGTAACAACAAACAACCCTAACCTCCTAACAAAAAACAACCTTAAACCCCTAACAACAAACAACCCTAAACCCCTAACAACAAACAACCCTAAACCCCTAACAACAAACAACACTAACACCCTAACAACAAAAACCACTAAACCCCAACAAGAAACAACTCTAAACCCCTAACAACAAACACTAACCCCCTAACAACAAACAACACTAAACCCCTAACAAGAAACTAACCTAACCCTGTAACAACAAACAACCCTAACCTCCTAACAAAAAACAACCTTATCCCCCTAACAAAGAACAACACTAACACCCTAACCACAAACAACACTAACACCCTAACAACAAAAACTACTAAACCCCAACAAGAAACAGCCCTAAACCCCTAACAACAAACACTAACCCCCTAACAACAAAAAACACTAAACCCCTAACAAGAAACTAACCTAACCCCGTAACAACAAACAACCCTAACCTCCTAACAACAAACAATCTTAAACCCCTAACAACAAACAACCCTAAACCCCTAACAACAAACAACACTAACACCCTAACAACAAAAACCACTAAACCCCAACAAGAAACAACACTAAACCCCTAACAACAAACACTAACCCCCTAACAACAAACAACACTAAACCCCTAACAAGAAACTAACCTAACCCTGTAACAACAAAGATCCCTAACCTCCTAACAACAAACAACCTTAACCCCCTAACAACAAACAACCCTAAACCCCTAACAACAAACAATCCTAACCCCCTAACAACCAACAACGCACAACCCCTAACCACAAACAACACTAACACCCTAACCACAAACAACACTAACCCCGTAAGAACAAACAACACTAACCCCCTAACCACAAACAACACTAACACCCTAACCACAAACAACACTAACCCCGTAAGAACAAACAACACTAACCCCCTAACAACAAACAACACTAACACCCTAACAACAAAAACTACTAAACCCCAACAAGAAACAACCCTAAACCCCTAACAACAAACACTAACCCCCTAACAACAAACAACACTAATCCCCTAATAAGAAACTAACCTAACCCCGTAACAACAAACAACCCTAACCTCCTAACAACAAACAACCTTAAACCCCTAACAACAAACAACCCTAAACCCCTAACAACAAACAACACTAACACCCTAACAACAAAAAACACTAAACCCCAACAAGAAACAACACTAAACCCCTAACAACAAACACTAACCCCCTAACAACAAACAACACTAAACCCCTAACAAGAAACTAACCTAACCCTGTAACAACAAACAACCCTAACCTCCTAACAACAAATAACCCTAACCCCCTAACAAACAACAACACTAACCCCCTAACCACAAACAACACTAACACCCTAACAAAAACTACTAAACCCCAACAAGAAACAACCCTAAACCCCTAACAACAAACACTAACCCCCTAACAGCAAACAACACTAAACCCCTAACAAGAAACTAACGTAACCCCCTAACAACCAACAACGCACAACCCCTAACCACAAACAACACTAACACCCTAACCACAAACAACACTAACCCCGTAAGAACAAACTACACTAACCCCCTAACAACAAACAACACTAACACCATAACAACAAAAACTACTAAACCCAACAAGAAACAACCCTAAACCCCTAACAACAAACACTAACCCCCTAACAACAAACAACACTAAACCCCTAACAAGAAACTTACCTACCCCGTAACAACAAACAACCCTAACCTCCTAACAACAAACAACCTTAAACCCCTAACAACAAAAAACCCTAAACCCCTAACAACAAACAACACTAACGCCCTAACAACAAAAACCACTAAACCCCAACAAGAAACAACACTAAACCCCTAACAACAAACACTAACCCACTAACAACAAACATAACTAAACCCCTAACAAGAAACTAACCTAACCCTGTAAAAACAAACAACCCTAACCTCCTAACAACAAACAACCCTAACCCCCTAACAAACAACAACACTAACCCACTAACCACAAACAACACTAACACCCTAACAACAAAAACTACTAAACCCCAACAAGAAACAACCCTAAACCCCTAACAACAAACACTAACTCCCTAACAACAAACAACACTAAACCCCTAACAAGAAAATAACCTAACCCCGTAACAACAAACAACCCTAACCTCCTAACAGCAAACAACCTTAAACCCCTAACAACAAACAACCCTAAACCCCTAACAACAAACAACACTAACACCCTAACAACAAAAACCACTAAACCCCAACAAGAAACAACCCTAAACCCCTAACAGCAAACACTAACCCCCTAACAACAAACAACACTAAACCCCTTACACGAAAATAACCTAACCCTGTAACAACAAACAACCCTAACCTCCTAACAACAAACAACATTATACCCCTAACAACAAACAACCCTAAACCCCTAACAACAAAAAACACTAACACCCTAACAACAAAGAACACTAAACCCCAACAAAAAACAACACTAAACCCCTAACAACAAACACTAACCCCCTAACAACAAACAACACTAAACCCCTAACAAGAAACTAACCTAAACCCGTAACAAAAAACAACCCTAACCTCCTAACAACAAACAACCTTAAGCCCCTAACAACAAACAACCCTAAACCCCTAACAACAAACAATCCTAACCCCCTAACAACCAACAACGCACACCCCCTATCCACAAAGAACACTAACACCCTAACCACAAACAACACTAACCCCCTAAGAACAAACAACACTAACCCCCTAACAACAAACAACACTAAACCCCTAAGAAGAAACTAACCTAACCCCGTAACAACAAACAACCCTAAACCCCTAACAACAAACAACCCTAACCTTCTAACAACAAACAACCCTAACCCCCTAACAAACAACAACACTAACCCCCTAACCACAAACAACACTAACACCCTAACAACAAAAACTACTAAACCCCAACAAGAAACAACCCTAAACCCCTAACAACAAACACTAACCCCCTAACAACAAACAACCCTAAACCCCTAACAACAAACAACCCTAACCCCCTAACAACAAACAACCCTAAACCCCTAACAACAAACAACACAAACACCCTAACAACAAACACCACGAACCCCCTAACAACAACCCTAACAACCTAACAACAAACAACACTAACCCCATAAAAATAAATTACCCTAAACCCCTAACAACAAACAACACAAAACACCCTGACAACAAAAACCACTAAACCCCAACAAGAAACAACACTAAACCCCTAACAACAAACACTAACCCCCTAACAACAAACAACACTAAACCCCTAACAACAAACACTAACCCCCAAACAAGAAACAACCCTAAACCCCTAACAACAAAAAACACTATCCCCCTAACAACAAACACCACTAACCCCCTAACAACAATCCTAACAACCTAACAACAAACAACACTAACCCCCTAAAAATAAACTACTCTAAACCCCTAACAACAAACAACCCTAACCCCCTAACAACAAACAACCCTAAACCCCTAACAACAAACAACACTAACCCCCTAACCACAAACAACACTGACACCCTAACAACAAAAACTACTAAACCCCAACAAGAAACAACACTAAACCCCTAACAACAAACACTAACCCCCTAACAACAAACAACACTAAACCCCTAACAAGAAACTAACCTAACCCTGTAACAACAAACAACCCTAACCTCCTAACAACAAACAACCTTAACCCCCTAACAAGAAACAACCCTAAAGCCCTAACAACAAACAATCCTAACCCCCTAACAACCAACAACGCACACCCCCTAACCACAAACAACACTAACACCCTAACCACAAACAACACTAACCCCGTAAGAACAAACAACTCTAACCCCCTAACAACAAACAACACTAACACCGTAACAACAAAAACTACTAAACCCCAACAAGAAACAACCCTAAACCCCTAACAAAAAACACTAACCCCCTAACAACAAACAACACTAAACCCCTAACAAGAAACTTACCTAACCCCGTAACAACAAACAACCCTAACCTCCTAACAACAACCTTAAACCCCTAACAACAAACAACCCTAAACCCCTAACAACAAACAACACTAACACCCTAACAACAAAAACCACTTAACCCCAACAAGAAATAACACTAAACCCCTAACAACAAACACTAACCCCCTAACAAGAAACAACACTAAACCCCTAACAAGAAACTAACCTAACCCTGTAACAACAAACAGCCCTAACCTCCTAACAACAAACAACCTTAACCCCCTAACAACAAACAACCCTAAAACCCTAACAACAAACAATCCTAACCCCCTAACAACCAACAACTCTCACCCCCTAACCACAAACAACACTAACACCCTAACCACAAACAACACTAACCCCGTAAGAACAAACAACACTAACACCCTAACCACAAACAACACTAACACCCTAACAACAAAAACTAGTAAACCCCAACAAGAAACAACCCTAAACCCCTAACAACAAACACTAACCCCCTAACAACAAACAACCCTAAACCCCTAACAACAAACACTAACCCCCTAACAACAAACAACCCTAAACCCCTAACAACAAACAACACAAACACCCTAACAACAAACACCACGAACCCCCTAACAACAATCCTAACAACCTAACAACAAACAACACTAACCTCGTAAAAATAAATTACCCTAAACCCCTAACAACAAACACTAACACCCTGACAACAAAAACCACTAAACCCCAACAAGAAACATCACTAAACCCCTAACAACAAACACTAACCCCCTAACAACAAACAACACTAAACCCCTAACAACAAACACTAACCCCCTAACAAGAAACAACCCTAAACCCCTAACAACAAAAAACACTATCCCCCTAACAACAAACACCACTAACCCCCTAACAACAATCCTAACAACCTAACAACAAACAACACTAACCCCCTAAAAATAAACTACTCTAAACCCCTAACAACAAACAACCCTAACCCCCTAACAACAAACAACCCTAAACCCCTAACAACAAACAACACTAACCCCCTACCCACAAACAACACTAACACCCTAACAACAAAAACTACTAAACCCCAACAAGAAACAACACTAAACCCCTAACAACATACACTAATCCCCTAACAACTAACAACCCTAACCCCCTAACAGCAAACAACCCTAAATCCCTAACAACAAACAATCCTAACCCCCTAACAACCAACAACGCTCACCCCCTAAACACAAACAGCACTAACACCCTAACCACAAACAACACTAACCCCGTAAGAACAAACAACACTAAACCCCTAACAACAAACAACACTAACACCCTAACAACAAAAACCACTAAAGCCCAACAAGAAACAACCCTAAACCCCTAAATACAAACAACACTAACCCCCTAAAAACAAACAACACCAACACCCTAACAACAAAAACTACTACACCCCAACAAGAAACAACCCTAAACCCCTAACAACAAACACTAACCCCCTAACAACAAACAACACTAAACCCCTAACAAGAAACTAACCTAACCCTGTAACAACAAACAACCCTAACCTCCTAACAACAACCTTAAACCCCTAACAACAAACAACCCTAAACCCCTAACAACAAACAACACTAACACCCTAACAACAAAAACCACTAAACCCCAACAAGAAACAACATTAACCCCTAACAAAAAACACTAATCCCCTAACAACAAACAACACTAAACCCCTAACAAGAAACTAACCTAACCCTGTAACAACAAACAACCCTAACCTCCTAACAACAAACAATCCTAACCCCCTAACAAACAACAACACTAAATCCCTAAACACAAACAACACTAACACCCTAACAACAAATCTACTAAACCCCAACAAGAAACAACCCTAAACCCCTAACAACAAACACTAACCCCCTAAAAACAAACAACACTAAAACCCTAACAAGAAACTAACCTAACCCCGTAACAACAAACAACCCTAACCTCCTAACAACAAACAACCTTAAACCCCTAAAAACAAACAACCCTAAACCCCTAACAACAAACAATACTAACACCCTAACAACAAATACCACGAAACCCCAACAAGAAACAACACTAAACCCCTAACAACAAACACTAACCCCCTAACAAAAAACAACACCAAACCCCTAACAAGAAACTAAACTAACCCTGTAACAACAAACAACCTTAACCTCCTAACAACAAACAACCTTAACCGCCTAACAACAAACAATCCTAAACCCCTAACAACAAACAATCCTAACCCCCTAACAACCAACAACGCACACCCCCTAACCACAAACAACACTAACACCCTAACCACAAACAACACTAACCCCGTAAGAACAAACAACACTAACCCCCTAACCACAAACAACACTAACACCGTAAAGACAAACAACAATAACACCCTAACAACAAAAACTACTAAACCCCAACAAGAAACAACCCTAAACCCCTAATAACAAACACTAACCCCCTAACAAGAAACAACACTAAACCCGTAACAAGAAACTAACCTAACCCCGTAACAACAAACAACCCTAACCTCCTAACAACAAACAACCTTAAACCCCTAACAACAAACAACCCTAAACCCCTAACAACAATCAACACTAACACCCTAACAACAAAAACCACTAAACCCCAACAAGAAACAACACTAAACCCCTAACAACAAACACTAACCCCCTAACAACAAACAACACTAAACCCCTAACAAAAAACTAACCTATCCCTGTAACAAGAAACAACCCTTACCTCCTAACAACAAACAACCTTAACCCCCTAACAACAAACAACCCTAAACCCCTAACAACAAACAATCCTAACCCCCTAACAACCAACAACGCTCACCCCCTAACCACAAACAACACTAACACCCTAACCACAAACAACACTAACCCCGTAAGAACAAACAACACTAACCCCCTAACAACAAACAACACTAACACTCTAACAACAAAAACCACTAAAGTCCAACAAGAAACAACCCTAAACCCCTAAATACAAACAACACTAACCCCCTAACCACAAACAACACTAACACCCTAACAACAAAAACCACTAAACCTCAACAAGAAACAACCCGAAACCCCTAAATAGAAACAACACTAACCACCTAACAACAACCCTAACCCCCTAACAACAAACAACCCTAACCCCCAACAACAAACTACTCTAACCCACTAACAACAAACAACCCTAAGCCCCTAACAACAAAGAACCTTAACTCTCTAACAAGAAACAACACTAACCCCCTAACAACAAAAAACACTATCCCCCTAACAACAAACACCACTAACCCCCTAACAACAATCCTAACAACCTAACAACAAACAACACTAACCCCCTAAAAATAAACTACTCTAAACCCCTAACAACAAACAACCCTAACCCCCTAACAACAAACAACCCTAAACCCCTAATCACAAACAACACTAACACCCTAACAACAAAAACTACTAAACCCCAACAAGAAACAACCCTAAACCCCTAACAACAAACACTAACCCTGTAACAACAAACAACACTAAACCCCTAACAAGAAACTAACCTAACCCCGTAACAACAAACAACCCTAACCTTCTAACAACAAACAACCTTAAAATCCTAACAAAAATCAACCCTAAACCCCTAACAACAAACAACACTAACACCCTAACAACAAAAAACACTAAACCCCAACAAGAAACAACATTAAACCCCTAACAACAAACACTAAGACCCTAACAACAAACAACACTAAACCCCTAACAAGAAACTAACCTAACCCTGCAACAACGAACAACCCTAACCGCCTAACAACAAACAACCCTGACCCCCTAACAAACAGCAACACTAACCCCCTAACCACAAACAACACTAACACCCTAACAACAAAAACCACTAAACCCCAACAAGAAACAACCCTAAACCCCTAACAGCAAACACTAACCCCCTAACAACAAACAACACTAAACCCCTTACACGAAAATAACCTAACCCTGTAACAACAAACAACCCTAACCTCCTAACAACAAACAACATTATACCCCTAACAACAAACAACCCTAAACCCCTAACAACAAAAAACACTAACACCCTAACAACAAAGAACACTAAACCCCAACAAAAAACAACACTAAACCCCTAACAACAAACACTAACCCCCTAACAACAAACAACACTAAACCCCTAACAAGAAACTAACCTAAACCCGTAACAAAAAACAACCCTAACCTCCTAACAACAAACAACCTTAAGCCCCTAACAACAAACAACCCTAAACCCCTAACAACAAACAATCCTAACCCCCTAACAACCAACAACGCACACCCCCTATCCACAAAGAACACTAACACCCTAACCACAAACAACACTAACCCCCTAAGAACAAACAACACTAACCCCCTAACAACAAACAACACTAAACCCCTAAGAAGAAACTAACCTAACCCCGTAACAACAAACAACCCTAAACCCCTAACAACAAACAACCCTAACCTTCTAACAACAAACAACCCTAACCCCCTAACAAACAACAACACTAACCCCCTAACCACAAACAACACTAACACCCTAACAACAAAAACTACTAAACCCCAACAAGAAACAACCCTAAACCCCTAACAACAAACACTAACCCCCTAACAACAAACAACCCTAAACCCCTAACAACAAACAACCCTAACCCCCTAACAACAAACAACCCTAAACCCCTAACAACAAACAACACAAACACCCTAACAACAAACACCACGAACCCCCTAACAACAACCCTAACAACCTAACAACAAACAACACTAACCCCATAAAAATAAATTACCCTAAACCCCTAACAACAAACAACACAAAACACCCTGACAACAAAAACCACTAAACCCCAACAAGAAACAACACTAAACCCCTAACAACAAACACTAACCCCCTAACAACAAACAACACTAAACCCCTAACAACAAACACTAACCCCCTAACAAGAAACAACCCTAAACCCCTAACAACAAAAAACACTATCCCCCTAACAACAAACACCACTAACCCCCTAACAACAATCCTAACAACCTAACAACAAACAACACTAACCCCCTAAAAATAAACTACTCTAAACCCCTAACAACAAACAACCCTAACCCCCTAAAAATAAACTACTCTAAACCCCCTAACAACAAACAACCCTAAACCCCTAACAACAAACAATCCTAACCCCCTAACAACCAACAACGCTCACCCCCTAACCACAAACAACACTAACACCCTAACCACAAACAACACTAACCCCGTAAGAACAAACAACACTAACCCCCTAACAACAAACAACACTAACACTCTAACAACAAAAACCACTAAAGTCCAACAAGAAACAACCCTAAACCCCTAAATACAAACAACACTAACCCCCTAACCACAAACAACACTAACACCCTAACAACAAAAACCACTAAACCTCAACAAGAAACAACCCGAAACCCCTAAATAGAAACAACACTAACCACCTAACAACAACCCTAACCCCCTAACAACAAACAACCCTAACCCCCAACAACAAACTACTCTAACCCACTAACAACAAACAACCCTAAGCCCCTAACAACAAAGAACCTTAACTCTCTAACAAGAAACAACACTAACCCCCTAACAACAAAAAACACTATCCCCCTAACAACAAACACCACTAACCCCCTAACAACAATCCTAACAACCTAACAACAAACAACACTAACCCCCTAAAAATAAACTACTCTAAACCCCTAACAACAAACAACCCTAACCCCCTAACAACAAACAACCCTAAACCCCTAATCACAAACAACACTAACACCCTAACAACAAAAACTACTAAACCCCAACAAGAAACAACCCTAAACCCCTAACAACAAACACTAACCCTGTAACAACAAACAACACTAAACCCCTAACAAGAAACTAACCTAACCCCGTAACAACAAACAACCCTAACCTTCTAACAACAAACAACCTTAAAATCCTAACAAAAATCAACCCTAAACCCCTAACAACAAACAACACTAACACCCTAACAACAAAAAACACTAAACCCCAACAAGAAACAACATTAAACCCCTAACAACAAACACTAAGACCCTAACAACAAACAACACTAAACCCCTAACAAGAAACTAACCTAACCCTGCAACAACGAACAACCCTAACCGCCTAACAACAAACAACCCTGACCCCCTAACAAACAGCAACACTAACCCCCTAACCACAAACAACACTAACACCCTAACAACAAAAACTACTAAACCGCAAGAAACAACCCTAAACCCCTAAAAACAAACACTAACCCCCTAACAACAAACAACACTAAACCCCTAACAAGAAACTAACCTAACCCCGTAACAACAAACAACCCTAACCTCCTAACAACAAACAACCTTAAACCCCTAACAACAAACAACCCTAAACACCTAACAACAAACAACACTAACACCCTAACAACAAAAACCACTAAACCCCAAAAAGAAACAACACTAAACCCCTAACAACAAACACTAACCCCCTAACAACAAACAACACTAAACCCCTAACAAGAAACTAACCTAACCCTGTAACAACAAACAACCCTAACCTCCTAACAACAAACAACCTTAACCCCCTAACAACAAACAACCCTAAACCCCTAACAACAAACAATCCTAACCCCCTAACAACCAACAACGCTCACCCCCTAACCACAAACAACACTAACACCCTAACCACAAACAACACTAACCCCGTAAGAACAAACAACACTAACCCCCTAACAACAAACAACACTAACACTCTAACAACAAAAACCACTAAAGTCCAACAAGAAACAACCCTAAACCCCTAAATACAAACAACACTAACCCCCTAACCACAAACAACACTAACACCCTAACAACAAAAACCACTAAACCTCAACAAGAAACAACCCGAAACCCCTAAATAGAAACAACACTAACCACCTAACAACAACCCTAACCCCCTAACAACAAACAACCCTAACCCCCAACAACAAACTACTCTAACCCACTAACAACAAACAACCCTAAGCCCCTAACAACAAAGAACCTTAACTCTCTAACAAGAAACAACACTAACCCCCTAACAACAAAAAACACTATCCCCCTAACAACAAACACCACTAACCCCCTAACAACAATCCTAACAACCTAACAACAAACAACACTAACCCCCTAAAAATAAACTACTCTAAACCCCTAACAACAAACAACCCTAACCCCCTAACAACAAACAACCCTAAACCCCTAACAACAAACAACACTAACCCCCTAATCACAAACAACACTAACACCCTAACAACAAAAACTACTAAACCCCAACAAGAAACAACCCTAAACCCCTAACAACAAACACTAACCCCGTAACAACAAACAACACTAAACCCCTAACAAGAAACTAACCTAACCCCGTAACAACAAACAACCCTAACCTTCTAACAACAAACAACCTTAAAATCCTAACAAAAATCAACCCTAAACCCCTAACAACAAACAACACTAACACCCTGACAACAAAAACCACTAAACCCCAACAAGAAACAACACTAAACCCCTAACAACAAACACTAACCCCCTAACAACAAACAACACTAAACCCCTAACAACAAACACTAACCCCCTAACAAGAAACAACCCTAAACCCCTAACAACAAAAAACACTATCCCCCTAACAACAAACACCACTAACCCCCTAACAACAATCCTAACAACCTAACAACAAACAACACTAACCCCCTAAAAATAAACTACTCTAAACCCCTAACAACAAACAACCCTAACCCCCTAACAACAAACAACCCTAAACCCCTAACAACAAACAACACTAACCCCCTAACCACAAACAACACTAACACCCTAACAACAAAAACTACTAAACCCCAACGAGAAACAACACTAAACCCCTAACAACATACACTAATCCCCTAACAACTAACAACCCTAACCCCCTAAGAGCAAACAACCCTAAATCCCTAACAACAAACAATCCTAACCCCCTAACAACCAACAACGCTCACCCCCTAAACACAAACAGCACTAACACCCTAACCACAAACAACACTAACCCCGTAAGAACAAACAACACTAAACCCCTAACAACAAACAACACTAACACCCTAACAACAAAAACCACTAAAGCCCAACAAGAAACAACCCTAAACCCCTAAATACAAACAACACTAACCCCCTAAAAACAAACAACACCAACACCCTAACAACAAAAACTACTAAACCCCAACAAGAAACAACCCTAAACCCCTAACAACAAACACTAACCCCCTAACAACAAACAAAACTAAACCCCTAACAAGAAACTAACCTAAGCCTGTAACAACAAACAACCCTAACCTCCTAACAACAACCTTAAACCCCTAACAACAAACAACCCTAAACCCCTAACAACAAACAACACTAACACCCTAACAACAAAACCCACTAAACCCCAACAAGAAACAACATTAACCCCTAACAACAAACACTAATCCCCTAACAACAAACAACACTAAACCCCTAACAAGAAACTAACCTAACCCTGTAACAACAAACAACCCTAACATCCTAACAACAAACAACCTTAAACCTCTAAAAACAAACAACCCTAAACCCCTAACAACAAACAATACTAACACCCTAACAACAAATACCACGAAACCCCAACAAGAAACAACACTAAACCCCTAACAACAAACACTAACCCCCTAACAAAAAACAACACCAAACCCCTAACAAGAAACTAAACTAACCCTGTAACAACAAACAACCTTAACCTCCTAACAACAAACAACCTTAACCGCCTAACAACAAACAATCCTAAACCCCTAACAACAAACAATCCTAACCCCCTAACAACCAACAACGCACACCCCCTAACCACAAACAACACTAACACCCTAACCACAAACAACACTAACCCCGTAAGAACAAACAACACTAACCCCCTAACCACAAACAACACTAACACCCTAACCACAAACAACACTAACACCCTAACAACAAAAACTACTAAACCCCAACAAGAAACAACCCTAAACCCCTAACAAGAAACACTAACCCCCTAACAACAAACAACACTAAACCCGTAACAAAAACTAACCTAACCCCGTAACAACAAACAACCCTAACCTCCTAACAACAAACAACCTTAAACCCCTAACAACAAACAACCCTAAACCCCTAACAACAATCAACACTAACACCCTAACAACAAAAACCACTAAACCCCAACAAGAAACAACACTAAACCCCTAACAACAAACACTAACCCCCTAACAACAAACAACACTAAACCCCTAACAAGAAACTAACCTATCCCTGTAACAAGAAACAACCCTAACCTCCTAACAACAAACAACCTTAACCCCCTAACAACAAACAACCCTAAACCCCTAACAACAAAAAATCCTAACCCCCTAACAACCAACAACGCACACCCCCTATCCACAAAGAACACTAACACCCTAACCACAAACAACACTAACCCCCTAAGAACAAACACTAACCCCCTAACAACAAACAACACTAAACCCCTAAGAAGAAACTAACCTAACCCCGTAACAACAAACAACCCTAAACCCCTAACAACAAACAACCCTAACCTTCTAACAACAAACAACCCTAACCCCCTAACAAACAACAACACTAACCCCCTAACCACAAACAACACTAACACCCTAACAACAAAAACTACTAAACCCCAACAAGAAACAACCCTAAACCCCTAACAACAAACACTAACCGCCTAACAACAAACAACCTTAAACCCCTAACAACAAACAACCCTAACCCCCTAACAACAAACAACCCTAAACCCCTAACAACAAACAACACAAACACCCTAACAACAAACACCACGAACCCCCTAACAACAATCCTAACAACCTAACAACAAACAACACTAACCCCATAAAAATAAATTACCCTAAACCCCTAACAACAAACAACACTAACACCCTGACAACAAAAACCACTAAACCCCAACAAGAAACAACACTAAACCCCTAACAACAAACACTAACCCCCTAACAACAAACAACACTAAACCCCTAACAACAAACACTAACCCCCTAACAAGAAACAACCCTAAACCCCTAACAACAAAAAACACTTTCCCCCTAACAACAAACACCACTAACCCCCTAACAACAATCCTAACAACCTAACAACAAACAACACTAACCCCCTAAAAATAAACTACTCTAAACCCCTAACAACAAACAACCCTAACCCCCTAACAACAAACAACCCTAAACCCCTAACAACAAACAACACTAACCCCCTACCCACAAACAACACTAACACCCTAACAACAAAAACTACTAAACCCCAACAAGAAACAACACTAAACCCCTAACAACATACACTAATCCCCTAACAACTAACAACCCTAACCCCCTAACAGCAAACAACCCTAAATCCCTAACAACAAACAATCCTAACCCCCTAACAACCAACAACGCTCACCCCCTAAACACAAACAGCACTAACACCCTAACCACAAACAACACTAACCCCGTAAGAACAAACAACACTAAACCCCTAACAACAAACAACACTAACACCCTAACAACAAAAACCACTAAAGCCCAACAAGAAACAACCCTAAACCCCTAAATACAAACAACACTAACCCCCTAAAAACAAACAACACCAACACCCTAACAACAAAAACTACTACACCCCAACAAGAAACAACCCTAAACCCCTAACAACAAACACTAACCCCCTAACAACAAACAACACTAAACCCCTAACAAGAAACTAACCTAACCCTGTAACAACAAACAACCCTAACCTCCTAACAACAACCTTAAACCCCTAACAACAAACAACCCTAAACCCGTAACAACAAACAACACTAACACCCTAACAACAAAAACCACTAAACCCCAACAAGAAACAACATTAACTCCTAACAAAAAACACTAATCCCCTAACAACAAACAACACTAAACCCCTAACAAGAAACTAACCTAACCCTGTAACAACAAACAACCCTAACCTCCTAACAACAAACAATCCTAACCCCCTAACAAACAACAACACTAAATCCCTAAACACAAACAACACTAACACCCTAACAACAAATCTACTAAACCCCAACAAGAAAGAACCCTAAACCCCTAACAACAAACACTAACCCCCTAACAACAAACAACACTGAAACCCTAACAAGAAACTAACCTAACCCCGTTACAACAAACAACCCTAACCTCCTAACAACAAACAACCTTAAACCCCTAAAAACAAACAACCCTAAACCCCTAACAACAAACAATACTAACACCCTAACAACAAATACCACGAAACCCCAACAAGAAACAACACTAAACCCCTAACAACAAACACTAACCCCCTAACAAAAAACAACACCAAACCCCTAACAAGAAACTAAACTAACCCTGTAACAACAAACAACCTTAACCTCCTAACAACAAACAACCTTAACCGCCTAACAACAAACAATCCTAAACCCCTAACAACAAACAATCCTAACCCCCTAACAACCAACAACGCACACCCCCTAACCACAAACAACACTAACACCCTAACCACAAACAACACTAACCCCGTAAGAACAAACAACACTAACCCCCTAACCACAAACAACACTAACACCCTAAAGACAAACAACAATAACACCCTAACAACAAAAACTACTAAACCCCAACAAGAAACAACCCTAAACCCCTAATAACAAGCACTAACCCCCTAACAACAAACAACACTAAACCCGTAACAAGAAACTAACCTAACCCCGTAACAACAAACAACCCTAACCTCCTAACAACAAACAACCTTAAACCCCTAACAACAAACAACCCTAAACCCCTAACAACAATCAACACTAACACCCTAACAACAAAAACCACTAAACCCCAACAAGAAAGAACACTAAACCCCTAACAACAAACACTAACCCCCTAACAACAAACAACACTAAACCCCTAACAAAAAACTAACCTATCCCTGTAAAAAGAAACAACCCTAACCTCCTAACAACAAACAACCTTAACCCCCTAACAACAAACAACCCTAAACCCCTAACAACAAACAATCCTAACCCCCTAACAACCAACAACGCTCACCCCCTAACCACAAACAACACTAACACCCTAACCACAAACAACACTAACCCTGTAAGAACAAACAACACTAACCCCCTAACAACAAACAACACTAACAGTCTAACAACAAAAACCACTAAAGTCCAACAAGAAACAACCCTAAACCCCTAAATACAAACAACACTAACCCCCTAACCACAAACAACACTAACACCCTAACAACAAAAACCACTAAACCTCAACAAGAAACAACCCGAAACCCCTAAATAGAAACAACACTAACCACCTAACAACAACCCTAACCCCCTAACAACAAAGAACCCTAACCCCCAACAACAAACTACTCTAACCCACTAACAACAAACAACCCTAAGCCCCTAACAACAAAGAACCTTAACTCTCTAACAAGAAACAACACTAACCCCCTAACAACAAAAAACACTATCCCCCTAACAACAAACACCACTAACCCCCTAACAACAATCCTAACAACCTAACAACAAACAACACTAACCCCCTAAAAATAAACTACTCTAAACCCCTAACAACAAACAACCCTAACCCCCTAACAACAAACAACCCTAAACCCCTAACAACAAACAACACTAACCCCCTAATCACAAACAACACTAACACCCTAACAACAAACACTACTAAACCCCAACAAGAAACAACCCTAAACCCCTAACAACAAACACTAACCCCGTAACAACAAACAACACTAAACCCCTAACAAGAAACTAACCTAACCCCGTAACAACAAACAACCCTAACCTTCTAACAACAAACAACCTTAAAATCCTAACAAAAATCAACCCTAAACCCCTAACAACAAACAACACTAACATCCTAACAACAAAAAACACTAAACCCCAACAAGAAACAACATTAAACCCCTAACAACAAACACTAAGACCCTAACAACAAACAACACTAAACCCCTAACAAGAAACTAACCTAACCCTGCAACAACGAACAACCCTAACCGCCTAACAACAAACAACCCTGACCCCCTAACAAACAGCAACACTAACCCCCTAACCACAAACAACACTAACACCCTAACAACAAAAACTACTAAACCGCAAGAAACAACCCTAAACCCCTAAAAACAAACACTAACCCCCTAACAACAAACAACACTAAACCCCTAACAAGAAACTAACCTAACCCCGTAACAACAAACAACCCTAACCTCCTAACAACAAACAACCTTAAACCCCTAACAACAAACAACCCTAAACCCCTAACAACAAACAACACTAACACCCTAACAACAAAAACCACTAAACCCCAACAAGAAACAACACTAAACCCCTAACAACAAACACTAACCCCCTAACAACAAACAACACTAAACCCCTAACAAGAAACTAACCTAACCCTGTAACAACAAACAACCCTAACCTCCTAACAACAAACAACCTTAACCCCCTAACAACAAACAACCCTAAACCCCTAACAACAAACAATCCTAACCCCCTAACAACCAACAACGCTCACCCCCTAACCACAAACAACACTAACACCCTAACCACAAACAACACTAACCCCGTAAGAACAAACAACACTAACCCCCTAACAACAAACAACACTAACACTCTAACAACAAAAACCACTAAAGTCCAACAAGAAACAACCCTAAACCCCTAAATACAAACTACACTAACCCCCTAACCACAAACAATACTAACACCCTAACAAGAAAAACCACTAAACCTCAACAAGAAACAACCCGAAACCCCTATATAGAAACAACACTAACCACCTAACAACAACCCTAACCCCCTAATAACAAACAACCCTAACCCCCAACAACAAACTACTCTAACCCACTAACAACAAACAACCCTAACCTCCTAACAACAAACAACCTTAAACCCCTAACAACAAACAACTCTAAACCCCTAACAACAAACAACACTAACACCCTAACAACAAAAACTACTAAACCCCAACAAGAAACAACACTAAACCCCTAACAGCAAACACTAACCCCCTAACAACAAACAACACTAAACCCCTAACAAGAAACTAACCTAACCCTGTAAAAACAAACAACACTGACCTCCTAACAACAAACAACCCTAACCTCCTAACAACAAACAACCTTAACCCCCTAACAGCAAACAACCCTAAACCCCTAACAACAAACAATCCTAACCCCCTAACAACCAACAACGCTCACCCGCTAACCACAAACAGCACTAACACCCTAACCACAAACAACACTAACCCCGTAAGAACAAACAACACTAACCCCCTAACAGCAAACAACACTAACACCCTAACAACAAAAACTACTAAACCCAACAAGAAACAACACTAAACCCCTAACAACAAACAACCCTAAACCCCTAACAAAAAACAACACTAACACCCTAACAACAAAAACGATTAAACCCCAACAAGAAACAACACTAAACCCCTAACAACAAACACTAACCCCCTAACAACAAACAACACTAAACCCCTAACAAGAAACTAACCTAACCCTGTAAAAACAAACAACCCTAACCTCCTAACAACAAACAACCCTAACCCCCTAACAAACAACAGCACTAACCCCCTAACAACAAACAACACTAACACCAGAACAACAAAAACTACTAAACCCCAACAAGTAACAACACTAAACCCCTAACAACAAACACTAACATCCTAACAACAAACAACACTAAACCCCTAACAAGAAACTAACCTAATCCTGTAACAACAAACAGCCCTAACCTCCTAACAACAAACAACCTTAACCCCCTAACAACAAACAACCCTAAACCCCTAACAACAAACAATCCTAAACCCCTAACAACCAACAATGCTCACCCGCTAACCACAAACAACACTAACACCCTAACCACAAACAACACTAACCCCGTAAGAACAAACAACACTAACCCCCTAACAACAAAAACTACTCAACCCCAACAAGAAACAACCCTAAACCCCTAACAACAAACACTAACCCCCTAACAACAAACAACACTAAACCCCTAACAAGCAACTAAGCTAACCCCGTAACAACAAACAACCCTAACCTCCTAGCAACAAACAACCTTAAACCCCTAACAACAAACAACCCTAAACCCCTAACAACAAACAACACTAACACCCTAACAACAAAAAACACTAAACCCCAACAAGAAACAACATTAACCCCTAACAACAAACACTAATCCCCTAACAACAAACAACACTAAACCCCTAACAAGAAACTAACCTAACCCTGTAACAACAAACAACCCTCACCTCCTAACAACAAACAATCCTAACCCCCTAACAAACAACAACACTAAATCCCTAAACACAAACAACACTAACACCCTAACAACAAATCTACTAAACCCCAACAAGAAACAACCGTAAACCCCTAACAACAAACATTAACCCCCTAACAACAAACAACACTAAACCCCTAACAAGAAACTAACCTAACCCCGTAACAACAAACAACCCTAACCTCCTAACAACAAACAACCTTAAACCCCTAAAAACAAACAACCCTAAACCCCTAACAACAAACAATACTAACACCCTAACAACAAATACCACGAAACCCCAACAAGAAACAACACTAAACCCGTAACAACAAACACTAACCCCCTAACAAAAAACAACACCAAACCCCTAACAAGAAACTAAACTAACCCTGTAACAACAAACAACCTTAACCTCCTAACAACAAACAACCTTAACCGCCTAACAACAAACAATCCTAAACCCCTAACAACAAACAATCCTAACCCCCTAACAACCAACAACGCACACCCCCTAACCACAAACAACACTAACACCCTAACCACAAACAACACTAACCCCGTAAGAACAAACAACACTAACCCCCTAACCACAAACAACACTAACACCCTAACAACAAAAACTACTAAACCCCAACAAGAAAAAACCCTAAACCCCTAACAACAAACACTAACCCCCTAACAACAAACAACCCTAACCTCCTAACAACAAACAACCCTAAACCCCTAACAACAAACAACCCTAACCTTCTAACAACAAACAACCCTAACCCCCTAACAAACAACAACACTAACCCCCTAACCACAAACAACACTAACACCCTAACAACAAAAACTACTAAAAAACAACAAGAAACAACCCTAAAGCCCTAACAACAAACACTAACCCCCTAACAACAAACAAGACTAAACCCCGAACAAGAAACTACCCTAACCCCGTAACAACAAACAACCCTAACCTCCTAACAACAAACAACCTTAAACCCCTAACAACAAAAAACCCTAAACCTCTAACAACAAACAACACTAACACCCTAACAACAAAAACCACTAAACCCCAACAACAAACAACCCTAACCCCCTAACAAACAACAACACTGACCCCCTAACCACAAACAACACTAACACCCTAACAAGAAAAACTACTAAACTCCAACAAGAAACAACCTTAAAGCCCTAACAACAAACACTAACCCCCTAACAACAAACAACACTAAACCCCTAACAAGAAACTAACCTAACAATGTAACAACAAACAACCCTAACATCCTAACAACACACATCCTTAACCCCCTAACAACAAACAACCCTAAACCCCTAACAACAAACAATCCTAACCCCCTAACAACCAACAACGCACACCCCCTAACCACAAACAACACTAACACCCTAGCCACAAACAACACTAACCCCGTAAGAACAAACTACACTAACGCCCTAACAACAAACAAAACTAACACCCTAACAACAAAAACTACTAAACCCCAACAAGAAACAACCCTAAACCCCTAACAACAAACACTAACCCCCTAACAACAAACAACACTAAACCCCTAACAACAAACAACCCTAAACCCCTAACAACAAACAACACTAACACCCTAACAACAAAAACCACTAAACCCCAACAAGAAACAACACTAAACCCCTAACAACAAACACTAACCCCCTAACAACAAACAACACTAAACCCCTAACAAGAAACTAACCTAACCCTGTAACAACAAACAACCCTAACCTCCTAACAAAAAACAACCTTAACCCCCTAACAAACAAAAACACTAACCCCCTAACCACAAACAACACTAACACCCTAACAACAAAAACTACTAAACCCCAACAAGAAAGAGCCCTAAACCGCTAACAACAAACACTAACCCCCTAACAACAAAAAACACTAAACCCCTAACAAGAAACTAACCTAACCCCGTAACAACAAACAACCCTAACCTCCTAACAAGAAACAACCTTAACCCCCTAACAACAAACAACCCTAAACCCCTAACAACAAACCATCCTAACCCCCTAACAACCAACAACGCACACCCCCTCCCCACAAACAACACTAACACCCTAACCACAAACAACACTAACCCCGTAAGAACAAACAACACTAACCCCCTAACAACAAACAACACTAACACCCTAACAACAAAAACTACTAAACCCCAACAAGAAACAACCCTAAACCCCTAACAACAAACACTAACCCCCTAACAACAAACAACACTAAACCCCTAAGAAGAAACTAACCTAACCCCGTAACAACAAACAACCCTAACCTCCTAACAAGAAACAACCTTAAACCCCTAACAACAAACAACCTTAAACCCCTAACAACAAACAACACTAACACACTAACAACAAAAAACACTAAACCCCAACAAGAAACAACACTAAACCCCTAACAACAAACACTAACCCCCTAACAACAAACAACACTAAACCCCTAACAAGAAACTAACCTAACCCTGTAACAACAAACAACCCTAACCTCCTAACAACAAATAACCCTAACCCCCTAACAAACAACAACACTAACCCCCTAACCACAAACAACACTAACACCCTTACAACAAAAACTACTAAACCCCAACAAGAAACAACCCTAAACCCCTAGCAACAAACACTAACCCCCTAAGAGCAAACAACACTAAACCCCTAACAAGAAAATAACCTAACCCCCTAACAACCAACAACGCACACCCCCTAACCACAAACAACACTAACACCCTAACCACAAACAACACTAACCCCGTAAGAACAAACTACACTAACCCCCTAACAACAAACAACACTAACACCCTAACAACAAAAACTACTAAACCCCAACAAGAAACAACCCTAAACCCCTAACAACAAACACTAACCCCCTAACAACAAACAACACTAAACCCCTAACAAGAAACTTACCTAACCCCGTAACAACAAACAACCCTAACCTCCTAACAACAAACAACCTTAAACCCCTAACAACAAACAAACCTAAACCCCAAACAACAAACAACACTAACACCCTAACAACAAAAAACACTAAACCCCAACAAGAAACAACACTAAACCCCTAACAAACACTAACCCCCTAACAACAAACAACACTAAACCCCTAACAAGAAACTAACCTTACCCTGTAACAACAAACAACCCTAACCTCCTAACAACAAACAACCTTAACACCCTAAAAAGAAACAACCCTAAACCCGTAACAACAAACAATCCTAACCCCCTAACAACCAACAAATCTCACCCCCTAACCACAAACTACACTAACACCCTAACCACAAACAACACTAACCCCGTAAGAACAAACAACACTAACCCCCTAACCACAAACAACACTAACACCCTAACAACAAAAACTACTATACCCCAACAAGAAACAACACTAAACCCCTAACAACAAACACTAACCCCCTAACAACAAAAAACACTAAACCCCTAACAAGAAACTAACCTAACCCCGTAACAACAAACACCTCTAACCTCCTAACAACAAACAACCCTAAACCCCTAACAACAAAAAACCCTAACCTTCTAACAACAAACAACCCTAACCCCCTAAGAAACAACAACACTAACCCCCTAACCACAAACAACACTAACACCCTAACAACAAAAACTACTAAACCCCAAAAAGAAACAACCCTAAACCCCTAACAACAAACACTAACCCCCTAACAACAAACAACACTAAACCCCTAACAAGAAACTAACCTAACCCTGTAAAAACAAACAACCCTAACCTCCTAACAACAAACAACCCTAACCCCCTAACAAACAACAACACTAACCCCCTAATCACAAACAACACTAACACCCTAACAACAAAAACTACTAAACCCCAACAAGAAACAACCCTAAACCCCTAACAACAAACACTAACCCCCTAACAACAAACACTAAACCCCTAACAAGAAACTAACCTAACCCCGTAACAACAAACAACCCTCACCTCCTAACAGCAAACAACCTTAAACCCCTAACAACAAACAACCCTAAACCCCTAACAACAAACAACACTAACACCCTAACAACAAAAAACACTAAACCCCAACAAGAAACAACACTAAACCCCTAACAACAAACACTAACCCCCTAACAACAAACAAAACTAAACCCCTAACAAGAAACTAACCTAACCCTGTAACAACAAACAGCCCTAACCTCCTAACAACAAACCACCTTAAACCCCTAACAACAAACAACCCTAAACCCCTAACAACAAACAATCCTAATCCCCTAACAACCAACAACTCGCACCCCCTAACCACAAACAACACTAACACCCTAACCAAAAACAACACTAACCCCGTAAGAACAAACAACACTAACCCCCTAACAACAAACAACACTAACACCCTAACAACAAAAACTACTAAACCCCAACAAGAAACAACCCTAAACCCCTAACAACAAACACTAACCCCCAACAACAAACAACACTAAACCCCTAACAAGAAACTAACCTAAACCCGTAACAACAAACAACCCTAACCTCCTAACAACAAACAACCTTAAACCCCTAACACACAACCCTAAACCCCTAACAACAAACAACACTAACACCCTAACAACAAAAACCACTAAACCCCAACAAGAAACAACACTAAACCCCTAACAACAAACACTAACCCCCTAACAACAAACAACACTAAACCCCTAACAATAAACTAACCTAACCCTGTAACAACAAACAACCCTAACCTCCTAAAAACAAACATCCCTAACCCCCTAACAAACAACACTAAGCCCCTAACCACAAACAACACTAACACCCTAACAACTAAAACTACTAAACCCCAACAAGAAACAACCCTAAACCCCTAACAACAAACACTAACCCCCTAACAAGAAACTAACCTAACCCCGTAACAACAAACAACCCTAACCTCCTAACAACAAACAACCTTAAACCCCTAACAACAAACAACCCTAAACCCCTAACAACAAACAACACTAACACCCTAACAACAAAAACCACTAAACCCCAACAAGAAACAACACTAAACCCCTAACAACAAACACTAACCTCCTAACAACAAACAACACTAAAACCGTAACAAGAAACTAACATAACCCTGTAAAAACAAACAACCCTAACCTCCTAACAACAAACAACCCTAACCCCCTAACAAACAACAACACTAACCCCCTAACCACAAACAACACTAACACCCTAATAACAAAAACTACTAAACCCCAACAAGAAACAACCCTAAACCCCTAACAACAAACACTAACCCCCTAACAACAAACAACACAAAACCCCTAACAAGAAACTAACCTAACCCCGTAACAACAAACAACCCTAACCTCCTAACAGCAAACAACCTTAAACCCCTAACAACAAACCACCTTTACCCCCTAACAACAAACAACCCTAAACCCCTAACAACAAACAATCCTAACCCCCTAACAACCAACAACTCTCACCCCCTAACCACAAACTACACTAACACCCTAACCACAAACAACACTAACCCCGTAAGAACAAACAACACTAACCCCCTAACCACAAACAACACTAACACCCTAACAACAAAAACTACTATACCCCAACAAGAAACAACCCTAAACCCCTAACAACAAACACTAACCCCCTAACAACAAAAAACACTAAACCCCTAAGAAGAAACTAACCTAACCCCGTAACTACAAACAACCCTAGACCCCTAACAACAAACAACCCTAACCTTCTAACAACAAACAACCCTAACCCCCTAACAAACAACAACACTAACCCCCTAACCACAAACAACACTAACACCCTAACCACAAACAACACTAACCCCGTAAGAACAAACAACACTAACCCCCTAACAACAAACAACACTAACACCCTAACAACAAAAACCACTAAAGTCCGACAAGAAACAACCCTAAACCCCTAAATACAAACAACACTAACCCCCTAACCACAAACAACACTAACACCCTAACAACAAAAACCACTAAACCTCAACAAGAAACAACCCGAAACCCCTAAATAGAAACAACACTAACCACCTAACAACAACCCTAACCCCCTAACAACAAACAACCCTAACCCCCAACAACAAACTACTCTAACCCACTAACAACAAACAACCCTAAGCCCCAAACAACAAAGAACCTTAACTCTCTAACAAGAAACAACACTAACCCCCTAACAACAAAAAACACTATCCCCCTAACAACAAACACCACTAACCCCCTAACAACAATCCTAACAACCTAACAACAAACAACACTAACCCCCTAAAAATAAACTACTCTAAACCCCTAACAACAAACAACCCTTACCCCCTAACAACAAACAACCCTAAACCCCTAACAACAAACAACACTAACACCCTAACAACAAAAAACACTAAACCCCAACAAGAAACAACATTAAACCCCTAACAACAAACACTAACCCACAACAACAAACAACACTAAACACCTAACAAGAAACTAACCTAACCCCGTAACAACAAACCCTAACCTCCTAACAACAAACGACCTTAAACCCCTAACAACAAAAAACCCTAAACCTCTAACAACAAACAACACTAACACCCTAACAACAAAAACCACTAAATTCCAACAAGAAACAACACTGAACCCGTAACAACAAACACTAAGACCCTAACAACAAACAACCCTAAACCCCTAACAACAAACAACACTAACACACTAACAACAAAAAACACTAAACCCCAACAAGAAACAACACTAAACCCCTAACAACAAACACTAACCCCCTAGCAACAAACAACACTAAACCCCTAACAAGAAACTAACCTAACCCTGTTACAACAAACAACCCTAACCTCCTAACAACAAATAACCCTAACCCCCTACCAAACAACAACACTAACCCCCTAACCACAAACAACACTAACACCCTAACAACAAAAACTACTAAACCCCAACAAGAAACAACCCTAAACCCCTAACAACAAACACTAACCCCCTAAGAGCAAACAACACTAAACCCCTAACAAGAAACTAACCTAACCCCCTAACAACCAACAACGCACACACCCTAACCACAAACAACACTAACACCCTAACCACAAACAACACTAACCCCGTAAGAACAAACTGCACTAACCCCCTAACAACAAACAGCACTAACACCCTAACAACAAAAACTACTAAACCCAACAAGAAACAACCCTAAACCCCAACAACAAACACTAACCCCCTATCAACAAACAACACTAAACCCCTAACAAGAAACTTACCTAACCCCGTAACAACAAACAACCCTAACCTCCTAACAACAAACAACCTTAAACCCCTAACAACAAACAACCCTAAACCCCTAACAACAAACAACACTAACACCCTAACAACAAAAACCACTAAACCCCAACAAGAAACAACACTAAACCCCTAACAACAAACACTCACCCCCTAACAACAAACAACACTAAACCCCTAACAAGAAACTAAATTAACCCTGTAAAAACAAACAACCCTAACCTCCTAACAACAAACAACCCTAACCCCCTAACAAACAACAACACTAACCCCCTAACCACAAACAACACTAACACCCTAACAACAAAAACTACTAAACCCCAACAAGAAACAACCCTAAACCCCTAACAACAAACACTAACCCCCTAACAACAAACAACACTAAACCCCTAACAAGAAACTAACCTAAACCCGTAACAACAAACAACCCTAACCTCCTAAAAACAAACAACCTTAAACCCCTAACAACAAACAACCCTAAACCCCTAACAACAAACAACACTGACACCCTAACAACAAAAACCACTAAACCCCAACAAGAAACAACAATAAACCCCTAACAACAAACACTAACCCCCTAACAACAAACAACACTAAACCCCTAACAATAAACTAACCTAACCCTGTAACAACAAACAACCCTAACCTCCTAACAACAAACCCTAACCCCCTAACAAACAACAACACTAAGCCCCTAACCACAAACAACACTAACACCCTAACAACTAAAACTACTAAACCCCAACAAGAAACAACCCTAAACCCCTAACAACAAACACTAACCCCCTAACAACAAACAACACTAAACCCCTAACAAGAAACTAACCTAACCCTGTAACAACAAACAACCCTAACCTCCTAACAACAAACAACCTTAAACCCCTAACAACAAACAACCCTAAACCCCTAACAACAAACAACACTAACACCCTAACAACAAAAACCACTTAACCCCAACAAGAAATAACACTAAACCCCTAACAACAAACACTACCCCCTAACAACAAACAACACCAAACCCCTAACAAGAAACTTACCTAACCCTGTAACAACAAACAACCCTAATCTCCTAACAACAAACAACCTTAACCCCCTATCAGCAAACAACCCTAAACCCCTAACAACAAACAATCCTAACCCTTTAACAACCAACAACGCTCACCCCCTAACCACAAACAGCACTAACACCCTAACCACAAACAACACTAACCCCGTAAGAACAAACAACACTAACCCCCTAACCACAAACAACACTAACACCCTAACAACAAAACTACTAAACCCCAACAAGAAACAACCCTAAACCCCTAACAACAAACACTAACCGTCTAACAACAAACAACACTAAACATCTAACAAGAAACTAACCTAACCCCGTAACAACAAAGAACCCTAACCTCCTAACAACAAACAACCTTAAACCCCTAAGAACAAACAACCCTAAACCCCTAACAACAAACACTAACCCCCTAACAACAAACAACACTAAACTCCTAACAAGAAACTAACCTAACCCCGTAACAACAAACAACCCTAACCTCCTAACAACAAACAACCTTAAACCCCTAACAACAAACAACCCTAAACCCCTAACAACAAACAACACTAACACCCTAACAACAAAAAACACTAAACCCCAACAAGAAACAACACTAAACCCCTAACAACAAACACTAACCCCCTAACAACAAACAACACTAAACGCCGAACAAGAAACTAACCTAACCCTGTAACAACAAGCAACCCTAACCTCCTAACAACAAACAATCCTAACCCCCTAACAACCAACAATGCTCACCCCCTAAGAACAAACAACACTAACACCCTTACCACAAACAACACTAACCCCGTAAGAACAAACAACACCAAACTCCTAACCACAAACAACACTAACACCCTAACAACAAAAATTACTAAACCCCAACAAGAAACAACCCTAAACCCCTAACAACAAACACTAACCCCCTAACAACAAACAACACTAAACCCCTAACAAGAAACTAACCTAACCCGTAACAACAAACAACCCTAACCTCCTAACAAAAAACAACCTTAAACTCCTAACAATAAACAACCCAAAACCACTAACAACAAACAACACGAACACCCTAACAACAAAAACCACTAAACCCCAACAAGAAACAACACTAAACCCCTAACAACAAACACTAACCCCCTAACAACAAACAACACTAAACCCCTAACAAGAAACTAACCTAACCCTGTAACAACAAGCAACCCTAACCTCCTAACAACAAACAACCTTAACCCCTAACAACAAACATCCCTAAACCCCTAACAACAAACAAACCTAACCCCCTAACAACCAACAACTCTCACCCCCTAACCACAAACAACACTAACACCCTAACCACAAACAACACTAACCCCGTAAGAACAAACAACACTAACCCCCTAAGAACAAACAACACTAACACCGTAACGAGAAAAACCACTAAAGCCCTACAAGAAACAACACTAAACCCCTAAATACAAATAACACTAACTCCCTAATCACAAACAACACTTACACCCTAACAACAAAAACCACTAAACCTCCACAAGAAACAACCCGAAACCCCTAAATAGAAACAACACTAACCACCTAACAACAACCCTAACCCCCTAACAACAAACAAACCTAATGCCCAACAACAAACTACTCTAACCCACTAACAACAAACAACCCTAAGCCCCTAACAACAAAGAACCCTAACTCTCTAACAAGAAACAACACTAACCCCGTAACAACAAACAACCCTAACCTTCTAACAAAAAACATCCCCAACCCCCTAACAAACAACAACACTAACCCCCTAACCACAAACAACACTAACACCCTAACAACAAAAACTACTAAACCTCAACAAGAAACAACCCTAAACCCCTAACAACAAACACTAACCCCCTAACAATAAACAACACTAAACCCCTAACAAGAAACTAACCTAACCCCGTAACAACAAACAACCCTAACCTCCTAACAACAAACAACCTTAAACCCCTAACAACAAACAACCGTAAAACCCTAACAACAAACAGCACTAACCCCCTAACAACAAAAAACACTAACCCCCGAACAACAAACACCACTAACCCCCTAACAACAATCCTAACAACCTAACAACAAACAACACTAACCCGCTAAAAATAAACTATTCTAAACCCCTAACAACAAACAACCCTAACCCCCAAACAGCAAACAACGCTAAACCCCTAACAACAAATATCCCTAACCTTCTAACAACAAACAACTCTAACCCCCTAACAAACAACAACACTAACCCCCTAACAACAAAAACTACTAAACCCCAACAAGAAACAACCCTAAACCCCTAACAACAAAAAACTCTAACACCCTAACAACAAAAAACACTAAACCCCAACAAGAAACAACACTAAACCCCTAACAACAAACACTAACCCCCTAACAACAAACAATACTAAACCCCTAACAAGAAACTAACCTAACCCTGTAACAACAAACAACCCTAACCTCCTAACAACAAACAACCTTAAACCCCTAACAACAAACAACCCTAAGCCCCTAACAACAAACAACACTAACACTGTAACAACAAAAACCACTAAACCCCAAAAAGAAACAACACTAAACCCCTAACAACAAACACTAACGCCCTAACATCAAACAACACTAAATCCCTAACAAGAAACTAACCTAACCCTGTAACAACACCCCTAACCTCCTAACAACAAACAACCTTAACCCCCTAAAAACAAACAACACTAACACCCTAACAACAAAAACCACTAAACCCCAAAAAGAAAAAACACTAAACCCCTAACAACAAACACTAACCCCCTAACAACAAACAACACTAAACCCCTAACAAGAAACTAACCTAACTCTGTAACAACAAACAACCCTAACCTCCTAACAACAAACAACCTTAACCCCCTACCGGCAAACAACTCTAAATCCCTAACAACAAACAATCCTAACCCCCTAACAACCAACAACGCTCACCCCCTAACCACAAACAGCACTAACACCATAACCACAAACAACACTAACCCCGTAAGAACAAACATCACTAACCCCCTAACAACAAACAACACTAACACCCTAACAAGAAAAACTACTAAAGCCCAACAAGAAACAACCCTAAACCCCTAACAACAAACACTAACCCCCTAACAACAAACAACACTAAACACCTAACAAAAAACTAACCTAACCCCGTAACAACAAACGACCCTAAACTCCTAACAACAAACAACCTTAAACCCCTAACAACAAACAACCCTAAACCCCTAACAACAAACAACACTAACACCCTAACAACAAAAACCACTAAACTCCAACAGGAAACAACACTGAACCCCTAACAACAAACACTAACCCCCTAAGAACAAACAACACTAAACCCCTAACAAGAAACTAACCTAACCCTGTAAGAACAAACAACCCTAACCTCCTAACAACAAACAACCCTAACCCCCTAACAAACAACACTAAGCCCCTAACCACAAACAACACTAACACCCTAACAACAAAAACTACTAAACCCCAACAAGAAACAACCCTAAACCCCTAACAACAAACACTAACCCCCTAACAACAAACAACACTAAACCCCTAACAAGAAACTAACCTAACCCCGTAACAACAAACAACCCTAACCTCCTAACAACAAACAACCTTAAACCCCTAACAACAAACAACCCTAAACCCCTAACAACAAACAACACTAACACCCTAACAACAAAAACCACTAAACCCCAACAAGAAACAACACTAAACCCCTAACAACAAACACTAACCTCCTAACCACAAACAACACTAAACCCCTAACAAGAAACTAACCTAACCCTGTAACAACAAACAACCCTACCCCCTAACAAACAACAACACTAACCCCCTAACCACAAACAACACTAACACCCTAACAACAAAAACTACTAAATCCCAACAAGGAACAACCCTAAACCCCTAACAACAAACACTAACCCCCTAACAACAAACAACACTAAACCCCTAACCAGAAACTAAGCTAACCCTGTAACAACAAACAACCCTAACCTCCTAACAACAAACAACCTTAACCCCCTAACAACAAACAACCCTAAACCCCTAACAACAAACAATCCTAACCCCCTAACAACCAACAACGCTCACCCCCTAACCACAAACAGCACTAACCCCCTAACCACAAACAGCACTAACCCCGTAAGGACAAACAACAATAACCCCCGAACAACAAACAACATTAACACCATAACAACAAAAACTACTAAACCCCAACAAGAAACAACCCTAAACCCCTAACAACAAACACTAACCCCCTAACAACAAACAACACTAAACCCTTAACAAGAAACTAACCTAACCCCGTAACAACAAACAACTCTAACCTCCTAACAACAAACAACCTTAAACCCCTAACAACAAACAACCCTAAACCCCTAACAACAATCAACACTAACACCCTAAAAACAAAAACCACTAAGCTCCAACAAGAAAGAACACTAAACCCCTAACAACAAACACTAACCCCCTAAAACAAACAACACTAAACCCTTAACAAGAAACTAACCTTACCCTGTAAAAACAAACAACCCTAACCTCCTAACAACAAACAACCCTAACCCCCTAACAAACAACAACACTAATCCCCTAACAACAAACAATCCTAACCCCCTAACAACCAACAACGCTCACCCCCTACCCACAAACAACACTAACACCCTAACCACAAACAACACTAACACCCTAAGAACAAACAACACTAACCCCCTAACAACAAACAACACTAACACCCTAAAAACAAAAACTACTAAACCCCAACAAGAAACAACCCTAAACCCCTAACAACAAACACTAACCCCCTAACAACAAATAACACTAAACCCCTAACAAGAAACTAACCTAAACCAGTAACAACAAACAACCCTAACCTCCTAACAACAAACAACTTTAAACCCCTAACAACAAACACTAACCCCCTAACAACAAAAAACCCTAAACCCCTAACAAAAAACAACACTAACACCCTAACAATAAAAACCACTAAACCCCAACAAGAAACAACACTAAACCCATAACAACAAACACTAACCCCCTAACAACAAACAACACTAAACCCCTAACAAGAAACTAACCTAACCCTGTAACAACAAACAACCCTAACGTCCTAACAACAAACATCCTTAACCCCCTAACAAAAAACACCCCTAAACCCCTAACAACAATCAATCCTAACACCCTAACAACCAACAACGCACACCCCCTAACCACAAACAACACTAACACCCTAACCACAAACAACACTAACCCCGTAAGAACAAACTACACTAACGCCCTAACAACAAACAACACTAACACCCTAACAACAAAAACTACTAAACCCCAACAAGAAACAACCCTAAACCCCTAACAACAACACTAACCCCCTAAGAACAAACAACACTTAACCCCTAACAAGAAACTAACCTAACCCCGTAACAACAAACAACCCTAACCTCCTAACAACAAATAACCTTAAACCCCTAACAACAAACAACCCTAAACCCCTAACAACAAACAACACTAACATCCTAACAACAAAAACCACTAAACCCCAACAAGAAACAACACTAAACCCCTAACAACAAACACTAACCCCCTAACAACAAACAACACTAAACCCCTAACAAGAAACTAACCTAACCCTGTAACAACAAACAACCCTAACCTCCTAACAAACAACAACACTAACCCCCTAACCACAAACAAAACTAACACCCTAACAACAAAAACTACTAAATCCCAACAAGAAACAACCCTAAACCCCTAACAACAAACACTAACCCCCTAACAACAAACAACACTAAACCCCTAACCAGAAACTAAGCTAACCCCGTAACAACAAACAACCCTAACCTCCTAACAACAAACAACCTTAACCCCTAACAACAAACAACCCTAAACCCCTAACAACAAACAATCCTTACCCCCTAACAACCAACAACGCTCACCCCCTAACCACAAACAACACTAACACCCTAACCACAAACAACACTAACCCCGTAAGAACAAACAACACTAACCCCCTAACAACAAACAACACTAACACCCTAACAACAAAAACCACTAAACCCCAACAAGAAACAACCCTAAACCCCTAACAACAAACAGTAACCCCTTAACAACAAACAACACTAACACCCTAGCAACAAAAACTACTAAACCCCAACAAGAAACAACCCTAAACCCCTAACAACAAACACTAACCCCCTCACAACAAACAACACTAAACCCCTAACAAGAAACTAACCTAACCCCGTAAAAACAAACAACCCTAACCTCCTAACAACAAACAACCTGAAACCCCTAACAACAAACAACCCTAAACACCTAACAACAAACAACACTAACACCCTACCAACAAAAACCACTAAACCCCATCAAGAAACAACACTAAACCCCTAACAACAAAAACTAACCCCCTAACAACAAACAACACTAAACCCCTAACAAGAAACTAACCTAACCCTGTAACAACAAACAACCCTAACCTCCTAACAACAAACAACCTTAACCCCCTAACAACAAACAACCCTAAACCCCTAAAAACAAACAATCCTAACCCCCTAACAACCAGCAACGCTCACCCCCTAACCACAAACAGCACTAACACCCTAACCACAAACAACACTAACCCCGTAAGAACAAAGAACACTAACCCCCTAACCACAAACAACACTAACACCCTAACAACAAAAACTACTAAACCCCAACAAGAAACAACCCTAAACCCCTAACAACAAACACTAACCCCCTAACAACAAACAACACTAAACCCCTAACAAGAAACTAACCTAACCACGTAACAACAAACAACCCTAACCTCCTAAAAACAAACAACCTTAAACCCCTAACAACAAACAACACTAAACCCCTAACAACAAACAACTCTAACACCCTAACAACAAAAACCACTAAACCCCAACAAGAAACAACACTAAACCCCTAACAACAAACACTAACCCCCTAACAACAAACAACACCAAACCCCTAACAAGAAACTAACCTAACCCTGTAACAACAAACACCCCTAACCTCCTAACAACAAACAACCTTAACCCCTAACAACAAACAACTCTAAACCCCTAACAACAAACAATCCTAACCCCCTAACAACCAACAACGCTCACCCCCTAACCAGAAACAACAATAACACCCTAACCACAAACAACACTAACCCCGTAAGAACAAACAACACTAACCCCCTAACAACAAACAACACTAACACCCTAACAACAAAAACTACTAAACCCCAACAAGAAACACCCTAAACCCCTAACAACAAACACTAACCCCCTAACAACAAACAACACTAAACCCCTAACAAGAAACTAACCTAACCCCGTAACAACAAACAACCCTACCTCCTAACAACAAACAACCTTAAACCCCTAACAACAAACAACCCTAAACCCCTAACAACAAACAACACTAACACCCTAGCAACAAAAATCACTAAACCCCAACAGGAAACAACACTAAACCCCTAACAACAAAAACTAATCCGCTAACAACAAACAACACTAAACCCCTAACAAGAAACTAACCTAACCCTGTAACAACAAACAACCCTAACCTCCTAACAACAAACAATCCTAACCCCCTAACAAACAACAACACTAACCCCCTAAAAACAAACAACACTAACACCCTAACAACAAAAACTACTAAACCCCAACAAGAAACAACCCTAAACCCCTAACAACAAACACTAACCCCTTAACAACAAACAACACTAAACCCCTAACAAGAAACTAACCTAACCCCGTAACAACAAACAACCCTAACCTCCTAACAACAAACAACCTTAAACCCCTAACAACAAACAACCCTAAAACCCTAACAACAAACAACACTAACACCCTAACAACAAAAACTACTAAACCCCAACAAGAAACAACACTAAACCCCTAACAACAAACACTAACCCCCTAACAACAAACAACACTAAACCCCTAACAAGAAACTAACCTAACCCTGTAACAACAAACAACCCTAACCTCCTAACAACAAACAACCTTAACCCCCTAACAACAAACAACCCTAAACCCCTAACAACAAACAATCCTATCCCCCTAACAACCAATAACACTCAACCCCTAACCACAAAGAACACTAACACCCTAAGCACAAACAACACTAACCCCGTAAGAACAAACAACACTAACCCCCTAACCACAAACAACACTAACACCCTAACAACAAAAACCACTAAAGCCCAACAAGAAACAACCGTAAACCCCTAAATACAAACAACACTAACCCCCTAACCAAAAACAACACTAACACCCTAACAACAAAAACCACTATACCTCAACAAGAAACAACCCGAAATCCCTAAATAGAAACAACACTAACCACCTAACAACAGCCCTAACCCCGTAACAACAAACAACCCTAAGCCTCAACAACAGACTACTCTAACCCACTAACAACAAACAACCCTAAGCCCCTAAAAACAAAGAACCCTAACTTTCTAACAAGAAACAACACTAACCGCCTAACAACAAAAAACACTAACCCCCTAACAACAAACACCACTAACCCCCTAACAACAATCCTAAAAACCTAACAGCAAACAACACTAACACCCTAACAAGAAAGAACCCAAATCCTCTAACAACAAACAACTTTAACCCTCTAAGAACAAACAACTCTGAACCTCTGACAACAAACACCACTAAACCACTAACAACAAACAACTCTAACCCCTAAAAACCAAAAACACTAACCCACTAACAACAAACAACACTAACCCACTAACAACAAACAACCCTAACACCCTAACAACAAACAACACTAACCCCCTAACAACAAACAACACTAAACCCCTAACATCAAACAACACTAACCCCCTAACCACAAACAACACTAATAGCCTAACAACATAAACCACTAAACCTCAACAAGAAACAACCCCAAACCCCTAAATAGAAACAACACTAACCACCTAACAACAACCCTAACCCGCTACCAACAAACAACCCTAACCTCCAACAACAAACTACTCTAATCCCCTAACAATAAAAAACCCTAACCCCTAACATCAAACAACACTAACCCCTTAACAACAAACAACCCTAACCCCCAAACAACAAACAACCCTAACCCCCTAACAACAAACAATCCTATCCCCCTAACAACCAACAACACTAACCCCCTAACCACAAAAAACACTAACACCCTAACAACAAATATCACTAAACCCCAACAAGAAATAACCCTAAAACCGTAACAACAAACAACACTAACACCCTAACAACACACAACCCTAACCAAACAACAAACAACCCTAACCCACTAACAACAAACAAACCTAACCCCCTAACAACAAACATTCCTATCCCTCTAACAAAAAACAACACTAACCCCCTAACCACAAACAACACTAACACCCTAACAACAAAAACCACTAAACCCCAACAAGAAAAAACCCTAAACCCCTAACAACAAACCACACTAACCCCCTAACAACACACAACCCTAACCAAACAACAAACTACCCTAACCCACCAACAAAAAACAACACTAACCCCCTAACAAGGACCTACCCTAACCCCGTAACAACAAACAAACCTAACCCCTAAAAACAAACAACACTAACCCCCAAAAACAAACAACCCTAAACCCCTAACAACAAACAACACTAACCTTCTAACAACAAACAACCCTAACCCCCTAACAACCAACAACACTAACCCCCTAACCACAAACAACACTAACCCCCTAACAACAAAAACATCTAAACCCCAACAAGAAACAACACTAAACCCCTAACAACAAACAACAATAACCCCCTAACAACAAACAAAACGAAACCCCTAACAAGAAACTAACCTAACCCCGTAACAACAAACAACACTAACCCCGTAACAACAAACAACCCTAACCCCCAAAAAACAAACAACCCTAACCCCCTAACAACAAACAATCCTAACCCTCTAAGAACCAACAACACTAACACCCTAACCACAAACAACACTAACACCCGAAAAACAAAAACCACTAAACCCCAACAAGAAACAACCCTAAACCCCTAACAACAAACAACACTAACCCCCGAACAACACACAACCCTAACCAAACAACAAACAACCCTAACCCACCAACAACAAACAACACTAACCCCCTAACAAGAACCTACCCTAACCCCGTAACAACAAACAACCCTAACCCCTAACAACAAACAACCGTAACCCCCTAACAACAAACAACCCTAAACCCCTAAAATCAAAGAACACTAACACCCTAACAACAAACACCCCTAACCCCCTAACAACAAACAAAACTAACCAACAAACAACAAACAACCCTAACCCCTAAAAACCATAAACACTAACCCACTAACAACAAACAACCCTAACCCACTATCAACAAACAACCCTAACACCCTAACAACAAACAACACTAACCCCCGAACAACAAACAACCCTAACCCCTAACATCAAACAGAACTAACCCCGTAACAGCAAACAACCCTAACCCCCAAGCAACAAACAACCCTAACCCCCTAACAACAAACAATCCTATCCCCCAACAACCAACAGCACTAACCCCCTAACCACAAACAACACTAACACCCTAACAACAAAAACCACTAAACCCCTACAAGAAATAACCCTAAACCCCTAACAACAAACAACACTAACCCCCTAACAACACACAACCCTAACCAAACAACAAACAACCCTAATCCACTAACAACAAACAACCCTAACACCCTAACAACAAACAACACTAAACCCCTAACAACAAACAACCCTAAACCCCTAACATCAAACAACACTAACCCCGTAACAAAAAACAACCCTAACCCCCAAACAACAAACAACCCTAACCCCCTAACAACATAGAACCCTAACTCTCTAACAAGAAACAACACTTACCCCGACAACAAAAAACACTAACCCCCTAACAACAAACACCACTAACCCCCTAACAACAATCCTAAAAACCTAACAACAAACAACACTAACCCCGTAAAATAAACTACACTAAACCCCTAACAACGAACAAACCTAACCCCCTAACAACAAACAACCCTAAACCCCTAAGAACAAACAACCCTAACCTTCCAACAACAAACAACCCTAACCCCCAATCAACCAACAACACTAACCCCCTAACCACAAACAACACTAACACCCTAACAACAAAAACTACTAAACCCCAGCAAGAAACAACCCTAAACCCCTAACAACAAACACTAACCCCCTAACAATAAACAACACTAAACCCCTAACAAGAAACTAACCTAACCCCGTAACAACAAACAACCCTAACCTCCTAACAACAAACAACCTTAAACCCCTAACAACAAACAACCCTAAACCCCTAACAACAAACAACACTAACACCCTAACAACAAAAAACACTAAACCCCAACAAGAAACAACACTAAACCCCTAACACCAAACACTAACCCCCTAACAACAAACAACCCTAACCTTCTAACAACAAACAACCCTGACCCCCTAACAACAACAACACTAACCCCCTAACCACAAACAACACTAACACCCTAACAAGAAAAACCACTAAACCCCAACAGGAAACAACACTAAACGCCTAAGAAAAAACAACAATTATCCCCTAACAACAAACAACACGAAACCAATAACAAGAAACTACACTAAACCCGTAACAACAAACAACACTAACCCCGTAACAACAAACATCCCTAACCCCCAAACAACAAACAACCCTAACCACCTAACAACAAAGAATCCTTACCCCCTAACAACCAACAACACTAACACCCTAACCAAAAACAACACTAACACCCGAAAAACAAAAACCACTAATCCCCAACAAGAAACAACCCTAAACCCCTAACAAACAACACTAACCCCCTAACAACACACAACCCTAACCAAACAACAAACAACCCTAACCCACTAACAACAAACAACACTAACCCCCTAAAAAGAACCTACCCTAACCACGTAACAACAAACAACCCTAACCCCTAACAACAAACAACCCTAACCCCCTAACAACAAACAACCCTAAACCGCTAACATCAAAGAACACTAACACCCTACCAAAAAATAACCCTAACGCCCTAACAACAAACAACACTAACCCCCAAACAACAAACACCCTAACCCCTAAAAAGCAAAAACACTAACCCACTAACAGCAAACAACCCTATCCAACTAACAACAAACAACCCTAACACCCTAACAACAAACAACACTAACACTCTAACAACAAACAACCCTAACCCCTAACATCAAACAACACTAACCCCGTAACAACAAACATTCCTATCCCCCTAACAACCAACAACACTAACCCCATAACCACAAACACCACTAACACCCTAACAACAAAAACCACTCAACTCCAACAAGAAACAACCCTAAAGCCCTAACAACAAACAATACTAACCCCCTAACAACACACATCCCTAACCAAACAACAAACAACCCTATCCCACTAACAACAAACAACCCTAACACCCTAACAACAAACACTAACCCCCTAACAACAAACAACCCTAAACCCCTAACATCAAACAACACTAACCCCGTAAAAACAAACAACCCTAACCCCCAAACAACAAAGAGCCCTAACCCCCTAACAACAAACAATCCTATCCCCCTAACAACCAACAACACTAACCCCCTAACCACAAACAACACTAACACCCTAACAACAAGAACCACTAAACCCGAACAAGAAGCAACCCTAAACCCCTAACAACAAACAACACTATCCCCCTAAGAACACACAACCCTAACCAGACAACAAACACTAACCCACTAACAACAAACAACACTAACCCCCTAACAAGTAACTACCCTAACCCCGTAACAACAAACAACCCTAACCCCTAACAACAAAGAACCCTAACCCCCTAACAACCAACAGTACTAACCCCCTAAGCAAAAACACTAACACCCTAACAACAAAACCCACTAAACCACAACAAGAAACAACCCTATACACCTAACAACAAATAACACTAACCTCCTAACAACACACAACACTAACACCCTAACAACATCCACTCCTAACCCCCTAGCAACAAACAACCCTAACCAAACAACAAACAACCCTAACCGACTAACAACAAACAACACTAAACCCCTAACAAGAAACTACCTTAAACCCGAAACAACAAACAACCCTAACCCCCTAACAACCAACAACCGTAAACACCAAACAACAAACACCACTAACCCACTAACAACAAACAACACTAACCCCCTAACAAGTAACTACCCTAACCCCTAAAAAAAAAAAACACTAACCCCCTAACAACAAACAACCCTAACACCCTAACAACAAACAACACTAACCCCCTAACAACAAACAACACTAAACCCCTAACATCAAACAACACTAACCCCCTAACAACAAACAACACTAACACCCTAACAACAAAAACCACTAAACCCCAACAAGAAACAACACTAAACCCCTAACAACAAACACTAACCCCCTAACAACAAACAACACTAAACCCCTAACAAGAAACTAACCTAACCCTGTGAAAACAAACAACCCTAACCTCCTAACAACAAACAACCCTATCCCCCTAACAAACAACAACACTAACCCCCTAACCACAAACAACACTAACACCCTAACAACAAAAACTACTAAACCCCAACAAGAAACAACCCTAAACCCCTAACAACAAACACTAACCCCCTAACAACAAACAACACTAAACCCCTAACAAGAAACTAACCTAACCCTGTAAAAACAAACAACCCTAACCTCCTAACAGCAAACAACCTTAAACCCCTAACAACAAACAACCCTAAACCCCTAACAACAAACAACACTACCACCTTAAAAACAAAAACCACTAAACCCCAACAAGAAACAACACTAAACCCCTAACAACAAACACTAACACCCTAACAACAAACAACACTAAACCCCTAACAAGAAACTAACCTAACCCTGTAACAACAAACAGCCCTAACCTCCTAACAACAAACCACCTTAACCCCCTAACAACAAACAACCCTAAACCCCTAACAACAAACAATCCTAACCCCCTAACAACCAACAACTCTCACCCCCTAACCACAAACAACACTAAAACCCTAACCACAAACAACACTAACCCCGTAAGAACAAACAACACTAACCCCCTAACCACAAACAACACTAACACCCTAACAACAAAAACTACTAAACCCCAAAAAGAAACAACCCTAAACCCCTAACAGCAAACACTAACCCCCTAACAACAAACACTAAACCCCTAACAAGAAACTAACCTAACCCTGTAACAACAAACAACCCTAACCTCCTAACAACAAACCCTAACCCCCTAACAAACAACAACACTAAGCCCCTAACCACAAACAACACTAACACCCTAACAACTAAAACTACTAAACCCCAACAAGAAACAACCCTAAACCTCTAACAACAAACACTAACCCCCTAACAACAAACAACACTAAACCCCTAACAAGAAACTAACCTAACCCTGTAACAACAAACAACCCTAACCTCCTAACAACAAACAACCTTAAACCCCTAACAACAAACAACCCTAAACCCCTAACAACAAACAACACTAACACCCTAACAACAAAAACCACTAAACCCCAAAAAGAAACAACACTAAACCCCGAACAACAAACACTAACCTCCTAACAACAAACAACACTAAACCCCTAACAAGAAACTAACCTAACCCTGTAACAACAAACAACCCTAACCTCCTAACAACAAACAACCTTAACCCCCTAACAACAAACAACCCTAAACCCCTAACAACAAACAATCCTAACCCCCTAACAACCAACAAGGCACACCCCCTAACCACAAACAACACTAACACCCTAACCACAAACAACACTAACCCCGTAAGAACAAACAACTCTAACCCCCTAACAACAAACAACACTAACACCCTAACAACAAAAACTACTAAACCCCAACAAGAAACAACCCTAAACCCCTAACAAAAAACACTAACCCCATAACAACAAACAACACTAAACCCCTAACAAGAGACTTACCTAACCCCGTAACAACAAACAACCCTAACCTCATAACAACAACCTTAAACACCTAACAACAAACAACCCTAAACCCCTAACAACAAACAACACTAACACCCTAACAACAAAAACCACTTAACCCCAACAAGAAATAACACTAAACCCCTAACAACAAACACTAACCCCCTAACAACAAACAACACTAAACCCCTAACAAGAAACTAACCTAACCCTGTAACAACAAACAGCCCTAACCTCCTAACAACAAACAACCTTAACCCCCTAACAACAAACAACCCTAAACCCCTAACAACAAACAATCCTAACCACCTAACAACCAACAACTCTCACCCCCTAACCAGAAACAACACTAACACCCTAACAACAAAAACTACTAAACCCCAACAAGAAACAACCCTAAACCGCTAACAACAAACACTAACCCCCTAACAGCAAACAACACTAAACCCCTAACAAGAAACTAACCTAACCCCGTAACAACAAAGAACCCTAACCTCCTAACAACAAACAACCTTAAACCCCTAACAACAAACAACCCTAAACCCCTAACAACAAACAACACTAACACCCTAACAACAAAAACCACTAAACCCCAACAAGAAACAACTCTAAACCCCTAACAACAAACACTAACCCCCTAACAACAAACAACACTAAACCCCTAACAAGAAACTAACCTAACCCTGTAACAACAAACAACCCTAACCTCCTAACAAAAAACAACCTTATCCCCCTAACAAACAACAACACTAACACCCTAACCACAAACAACACTAACACCCTAACAACAAAAACTACTAAACCCCAACAAGAAACAGCCCTAAACCCCTAACAACAAACACTAACACCCTAACAACAAAAAACACTAAACCCCTAACAAGAAACTAACCTAACCCCGTAACAACAAACAACCCTAACCTCCTAACAACAAACAATCTTAAACCCCTAACAACAAACAACCCTAAACCCCTAACAACAAAGAACACTAACACCCTAACAACAAAAACCACTAAACCCCAACAAGAAACAACACTAAACCCCTAACAACAAACACTAACCACCTAACAACAAACAACACTAAACCCCTAACAAGAAACTAACCTAACCTTGTAACAACAAAGATCCCTAACCTCCTAACAACAAACAACCTTAACCCCCTAACAACAAACAACCCTAAACCCCTAACAACAAACAATCCTAACCCCCTAACAACCAACAACGCACACCCCCTAACCACAAACAACACTAACACCCTAACCACAAACAACACTAACCCCGTAAGAACAAACAACACTAACCCCCTAACCACAAACAACACTAACACCCTAACCACAAACAACACTAACCCCGTAAGAACAAACAACACTAACCCCCTAACAACAAACAACACTAACACCCTAACGACAAAAACTACTAAACCCCAACAAGAAACAACCCTAAAAACCTAACAACAAACACTAACCCCCTAACAACAAACAACACTAATCCCCTAACAAGAAACTAACCTAACCCCGTAACAACAAACAACCCTAACCTCCTAACAACAAACAACCTTAAACCCCTAACAACAAACAACCCTAAAACCCTAACAACAAACAACACTAACACACTAACAACAAAAACCACTAAACCCCAACAAGAAACAACACTAAACCCCTAACAACAAACACTAACCCCCTAACAACAAACAACACTAAACCCCTAACAAGAAACTAACCTAACGCTGTAACAACAAACAGCCCTAACCTCCTAACAACAAACCACCTTAACCCCCTAACAACAAACAACCCTAAACCCCTAACAACAAACAATTTTAACCCCCTAACAACCAACAACTCTCACCCCCTAACCACAAACAACACTAACACCCTAACCACAAACAACACTAACCACGTGAGAACAAACAACGCTAACCCCCTAACCACAAACAACACTAACACCCTAACAACAAAAACTACTAAACCCCAACAAGAAACAACCCTAAACCCCTAACAACAAACACTAACCCCCTAACAACAAACAACACTAAACCCCTAACAAGAAACTAACCTAACCCTGTAACAACAAACAACCCTAACCTCCTAACAACAAACAACCCTAACCCCCTAACAAACAACAACACTAACCCCCTAACCACAAACAACACTAACACCCTAACAACAAAAACTACTAAACCCCAACAAGAAACAACCCTAAACCCCTAACAACAAACACTAACCCCCTAACAACAAACAACACTAAACCCCTAACAAGAAATTAACCTAACCCCGTAACAACAAACAACCCTAACCTCCTAACAACAAACAACCTTAAACCCCTAACAACAAACAACACTAAACCCCTAACAACAAACAACACTAACACCCTAACAACAAAAACCACTAAACCCGAACAAGAAACAACACTAAACCCCTAACAACAAACACTAACCCCCTAACAACAAACAACACTAAACCCCTAACAAGAAACTAACCTAACCCAGTAACAACAAACATCCCTAACCTCCTAACAACAAACAACCTTAAACCCCTAACAACAAACAACCCTAAACCCCTAGCAACAAACAATCCTAACCCTCTAACAACCAACAACACTCACCCCCTAACCAGAAACAACACTAACACCCTAACCACAAACAACACTAACCCCGTAAGAACAAACAACACTAACCCCCTAACAACAAGCAACACTAACACCCTAACAACAAAAACTACTAAACCCCAAAAAGAAACAACCCTAAACCCCTAACAACAAACACTAACCCCCTAACAACAAACAACACTAAACCCCTAACAAGAAACTAACCTAACCCTGTAACAACAAACAACCCTAACATCCTAACAACAAACATCCTTAACCCCCTAACAACAAACAACCCTAAACCACTAACAACAAACAATCCTAACCCCCTAACAACCAACAACGCACACCCCCTAACCACAAACAACACTAACACCCTAACCACAAACAACACTAACCCCGTAAGAACAAACTACACTAACCCCCTAACAACAAACAACACTAACACCCTAACAACAAAAACTACTAAACCCCAACAAGAAACAACCCTAAACACCTAACAACAAACACTAACCCCCTAACAACAAACAACACTAAACCCCTAACAAGAAACTAACCTAACCCCGTAACAACAAACAACCCTAACCTCTTAACAACAAACATCCTTAAACACCTAACAACAAACAACCCTAAACCCCTAACAACAAACAACACTAACACCCTAACAACAAAAACCACTAAACCCCAACAAGAAACAACCCTAAAACCCTAACAACAAACACTAACCCCCTAACAACAAACAACACTAAACCCCTAACAAGAAACTAAACTAACCCTGTAAAAACAAACAACCCTAACCTCCTAACAACAAACAACCCTAACTCCCTAACAAACAACAACACTAACCCCCTAACCACAAACAACACTAACACCCTAACAACAAAAACTACTAAACCCCAACAAGAAACAACCCTAAACCCCTAACAACAAACACTAACCCCCTAACAACAAACAACACTAAACCCCTAACAAGAAACTAACCTAACCCCGTAACAACAAACAACCCTAACCTCCTAACAGCAAACAACCTTAAACCCCTAACAACAAACAACCCTAAACCCCTAACAACAAACAACACTAACACCCTAACAACAAAAACCACTAAACCCCAACAAGAAACAACACTAAACCCCTAACAACAAACACTAACCCCCTAACAACAAACAACACTAAACCCCTAACAAGAAACTAACCTAACCCAGTAACAACAAACATCCCTAACCTCCTAACAACAAACAACCTTAAACCCCTAACAACAAACAACACTAAACCCCTAACAACAAACAATCCTAACCCTCTAACAACCAACAACTCTCACCCCCTAACCACAAACAACACTAACACCCTAACCACAAACAACACTAACCCCGTAAGAACAAACAACACTAACCCCCTAACAACAAGCAACACTAACACCCTAACAACAAAAACTACTAAACCCCAAAAAGAAACAACCCTAAACCCCTAACAACAAACACTAACCCCCTAACAACAAACAACACTAAACCCCTAACAAGAAACTAACCTAACCCCGTAACAACAAACAACCCTACCCTCCTAACATCAAACAACCTTAAACCTCTAACAACAAACAACCCTAAACGCCTAACAACAAACAACACTAACACCCTAACAACAAAAACCACTAAACCCCAACAAGAAACAACACTAAACCCCTAACAACAAACACTAACCCCCTAACAACAAACAACACTAAACCCCTAACAAGAAACTAACCTAACCCTGTAACAACAAAGAACACTAACCTCCTAACGACAAACAATCCTAACCCCCTAACAAACAACAACACTAACCCCCTAAGAACAAACAACACTAACACCCTAACAACAAAAACTACTAAACCCCAACAAGAAACAACCCTAAACCCCTAACAACAAACACTAACCCCCAACAACAAACAACACTAAACCCCTAACAAGAAACTAACCTAACCCCGTAACAACAAACAACCCTAACCTCCTAACAACAAGCAACCTTAAACCCCTAACAACAAACAACCCTAAACCCCTAACAACAAACAACACTAACAATCTAACAACAAAAACCACTAAACCCCTACAAGAAACAACACTAAACCCCTAACAACAAACAGTAACCCCCTAACAACAAACAACACCAAACCCCTAACAAGAAACTAACCTAACCCTGTAACAACAAACCTCCCTAACCTCCTAACAACAAACAACCTTAACCCCCTAACGACAAACAACCCTAAACCCCTAACAACAAACAACACTAACACCCTAACAACAAAAACCACTAAACCCCAACAGGAAACAACACTAAACCCCTAACAACAAACACTAACCCCCTAACAACATACAACACTTAACCCCTAACAACAAACAATCCTAACCCCCTAACAACCAACAACTCTCACCCCCTAACCAGAAACTACACTAACACCCTAACCACAAACAACACTAACCCCGTAAGAACAAACAACACTAACACCCTAACAACAAAAACTACTATACCCCAACAAGAAACAACCCTAAACCCCTAACAACAAACACTAACCCCCTAACAACAAAAAACACTAAACCCCTAACAAGAAACTAACCTAACCCCGTAATAACAAACAACCCTAACCTCCTAACAACAAACAACCCTAAACCCCTAACAACAAACAACCCTAACCTTCTAACAACAAACAACCCTAACCCCCTGACAAACAACAACACTAACCCCCTAACCACAAACAACACTAACACCCTAACAACAAAAACTACTAAACAACAACAAGAAACAACCCTAAACCCCTAACAACAAACACTAACCCCCTAACAACAAACAACACTAAACCCCTAACAAGAAACTAACCTAACCCTGTAACAACAAACCTCCCTAACCTCCTAACAACAAACAACCTTAACCCCCTAACAACAAACAACCCTAAACCCCTAACAACAAACAACACTAACACCCTAACAACAAAAACCACTAAACCCCAACAAGAAACAACACTAAACCCCTAACAACAAACACTAACCCCCTAACAACAAACAACACTAAACCCCTAACAAGAAACTAACCTAACCCTGTAACAACAAACAACCCTAACCTGCTAACAAGAAACCACCTTAACCCCCTAACAACAAACAACCCTAAACCCCTAACAACAAACAATCCTAACCCTCTAACAACCAACAACTCTCACCCCCTAACCACAAACAACACTAACACCCTAACCACAAAAACACTAACCCCGTAAGAACAAACAACACTAACCCCCTAACAACAAGCAACACTAACACCCTAACAACAAAAACTACTAAACCCCAAAAAGAAGCAACCCTAAACCCCTAACAACAAACACTAACCCCCAACAACAAACAACACTAAACCCCTAACAAGAAACTAACCTAACCCTGTAACAACAAACAACCCTAACATCCTAACAACAAAAACCTTAACCCCCTAACAACAAACAATCCTAACCCTCTAACAACCAACAACGCTCACCCCCTAACCACAAACAACACTAACACCCTAACCACAAACAACACTAACCCCGTAAGAACAAACAACACTAACCCCCTAACAACAAACAACACTAACACCCTAACAACAAAAACCACTAAACCCCAACAAGAAACAACACTAAACCCCTAACAACAAACACTAACCCCCTAACAACAAACAACACTAAACCCCTAACAAGAAACTAACCTAACCCTGTAACAACAAACAACCCTAACATCCTAACAACAAACATCCTTAACCCCCTAACAACAAACAACCCTAAACCCCTAACAACAAACAATCCTAACCCACTAACAACCAACAACTCTCACCCCCTAACCACAAACAACACTAACACCCTAACCACAAACAACACTAACACCGTAACAACAAAAACTACTAAACCCCAAAAAGAAACAACCCTAAACCCCTAACAACAAACACTAACCCCCTAGCAACAAACCACACTAAACCCCTAACAAGAAACTAACCTAACCCCGTAACAACAAACAACCCTAACCTCCTAACAACAAACAACCTTAAACCCCTAACAACAAACAACACTAAACCTCTAACAACAAACAACACTAACACCCTAACAACAAAAAACACTAAACCCCAACAAGAAACAACACTAAACCCCTAACAACAAACACTAACCCCCTAACAACAAACAACACTAAACCCCTAACAAGAAACTAACCTAACCCTGTAACAACAAACAACCCTAACATCCTAACAACAAACATCCTTAACCCCCTAACAACAAACAACCCAAAACCCCTAACAACAAACAATCCTAACCCCCTAACAACCAACAACGCACACCCCCTAACCACAAACAACACTAGCACCCTAACCACAATCAACACCAACCCCGTAAGAACAAACTACACTAACCCCCTAACAACAAACAACACTAACACCCTAACAACAAAAACTACTAAACCCCAACAAGAAACAACCCTAAACCCCTAACAACAAACACTAACCCCCTAACAACAAACAACACTAAACCCCTAACAAGAAACTAACCTAACCCCGTAACAACAAACAACCCTAACCTCCTAACAACAAACAACCTTAAACCCCTAACAACAAACAACCCTAAACAACTAACAACAAACAACACTAACGCCCTAACAACAAAAACCACTAAACCCCAACAAGAAACAACACTAAACCCCTAACAACAAACACTAACGCCCTAACAACAAACAACACTAAACCCCTAACAAGAAACTAACCTAACCCCGTAACAACAAACAACCCTACCCTCCTAACAACAAACAACCTTAAACCCCTAACAACAAACAACCCTAAACCCCTAACAACAAACAACACTAACACCTAACAACAAAAACCACTAACCCCCAACAAGAAACAACCCTAAACCCCTAACAACAAACACTAACCCCCTAACAACAAACAACACTAAACCCCTAACAAGAAAGTAACCTAACCCTGTAACAACAAACAACCCTAACCTCCTAACAACAAACAACCTTAACCCCCTAACAACAAACAACCCTAAACCCCTAACAACAAACAATCCTAACCCCCCAACAACCAACAACGCACACCCCCTAACCACAAACAACACTAACACCCTAACCACAAACAACACTAACCCCGTAAGAACAAACAACACTAACCCCCTAACAACAAACAACACTAACACCCTAACAACAAAAACTACTAAACCCCAACAAGAAACAACACTAAACCCCTAACAACAAACAACTCTAAACCTCTAACAACAAACAACACTAACACCCTAACAACAAAAAACACTAAACCCCAACAAGAAACAAGACTAAACCCCTAACAACAAACACTAACCCCCTAACAACAAACAACACTAAACCCCTAACAAGAAACTAACCTAACCCTGTAACAAGAAACAACCCTAACCTCCTAACAACAAACAACCCTAACCCCCTATCAAACAACAACACTAACCCCCTAACCACAAACAACACTAACACCCTAACCAGAAACAACACTAACCCCGTAAGAACAAACAACACTAACCCCCTAACCACAAACAACGCTAACACCCTAACAACAAAAACTACTAAACCCCAAAAAGAAACAACCCTAAACCCCTAACAACAAACACTAACCCCCTAACAACAAACAACACTAAACCCCTAAGAAGAAACTAACCTAACCCCGTAACAACAAACAACCCTAACCTCCTAACAACAAACAACCTTAACCCCCTAACAACAAACAATCCTAACCCTCTAACAACCAACAACGCTCACACCCTAACCACAAACAACACTAACACCCTAACCGCAAACAACACTAACCCCGTAAGAACACACAACACTAACCCCCTAACAACAAACAACACTAACACCCTAACAACAAAAACCACTAAACCCCAACAAGAAACAACACTAAACCCCTAACAACAAACACTAACCCCCTAACAACAAACAACACTAAACCCCTAACAAGAAACTAACCTAACCCTGTAACAACAAACAACCCTAACATCCTAACAACAAACATCCTTAACCCCCTAACAACAAACAACCCTAAACCCCTAACAACAAACAATCCTAACCCCCTAACAACCAACAACTCTCACCCCCTAACCACAAACTACACTAACACCCTAACCACAAACAACACTAACACCCTAACAACAAAAACTACTAAACCCCAAAAAGAAACAACCCTAAACCCCTAACAACAAACACTAACCCCCTAGGAACAAACCACACTAAACCCCTAGCAAGAAACTAACCTAACCCCGTAACAACAAACAACCCTAACCTCCTAACAACAAACAACCTTAAACCCCTAACAACAAACAACTCTAAACCTCTAACAACAAACAACACTAACACCCTAACAACAAAAAGCACTAAACCCCAACAAGAAACAAGACTAAACCCCTAACAACAAACACTAACCCCCTAACAACAAACAACACTAAACCCCTAAAAAGAAACTAACCTAACCCTGTAACAACAAACAACCCTAACCTCCTCACAACAAACAACCCTAACCCCCTAACAAACAACAACACTAACCCCCTAACCACAAACAACACTAACACCCTAACCACAAACAACACTAACCCCGTAAGAACAAACAACACTAACCCCCTAACCACAAACAACGCTAACACCCTAACAACAAAAACTACTAAACCCCAACAACAAACAACCCTAACCTCCTAACAGCAAACAACCTTAAACCCCTAACAACAAACAACCCTAAACCCCTAACAACAAACAACACTAACACCCTAACAACAAAAACCACTAAACCCCAACAAGAAACAACACTAAACCCCTAACAACAAACACTAACCCCCTAACAACAAACAACACTAAACCCCTAACAAGAAACTAACCTAACCCTGTAACAACAAACAACCCTAACCTCCTAACAACAAACCACCTTAACCCCCTAACAACAAACAACCCTAAACCCCTAACAACAAACAATCCTAACCCCCTAACAAGCAACAACTCTCACCCCCTAACCACAAACAACACTAACACCCTAACCACAAACAACACTAACACCCTAACAACAAAAACTACTAAACCCCAAAAAGAAACAACCCTAAACCCCTAACAACAAACACTAACCCCCTGGCAACAAACCACACTAAACCCCTAACAAGAAACTAACCTAACCCCGTAACAACAAACAACCCTAACCTCCTAACAACAAACAACCTTAAACCCCTAACAACAAACAACCCTAAACTTCTAACAACAAACAACACTAACACCCTAACAACAAAAAACACTAAGCCCCAACAAGAAACAAGACTAAACCCCTAAAAACAAACACTAACCCCCTAACAACAAACAACACTAAACCCCTAACAAGAAACTAACCTAACCCCGTAACAACAAACAACCCTAACCTCCTAACAACAAACAACCTTAAACCCCTAACAAGAAACAACCCTAAACCCCTAACAACAAACAACACTAACACCCTAACAACAAAAACCACTAAACCCCTACAAGAAACAACACTAAACCCCTAACAACAAACACTAACCCCCTAACAACAAACAACACTAAACCCCTAACAAGAAACTAACCTAACCCTGTAACAACAAACAGCGTTAACCTCCTAACAACAAACCACCTTAACCCCCTAACCACAAACAACCCTAAACCCCTAACAACAAACAATCCTAACCCCCTAACCAACAACTCTAACCCCCTAACCACAAACAACACTAACACCCTAACCACAAACAACACTAACCCCGTAAGAACAAACAACACTAACCCCCTAACCACAAACAACACTAACACCCTAACAACAAAAACTACTAAACCCCAAAAAGAAACAACCCTAAACCCCTAACAACAAACACTAACCCCCTAACAACAAACAACACTAAACCCCTAACAAGAAACTAACCTAACCCCGTAACAACAAACAACCCTAACCTCCTAACAACAAACAACCTTAAACCCCTAACAACAAACAACCCTAAACCCCTAACAACAAACAACACTAACACCCTAACAACAAAAAACACTAAACCCCAACAAGAAACAACACTAAACCCTAACAACAAACCCTAACACCCTAACAACAAACAACACTAAACCCTTAACAAGAAACTAACCTAACCCTGTAACAAAAAACAACCCTAACCTCCTAACAACAAAAACATTAACCCCCTAACAACAAACAATCCTAACCCTCTAACAACCAACAACGCTCACCCCCTAACCACAAACAACACTAACACCCTAACCACAAACAACACTAACCCCGTAAGAACAAACAACACTAACCCCCTAACAACAAACAACACTAACACCCTAACAACAAAAACCACTAAACCCCAACAAGAAACAACACTAAACCCCTAACAACAAACACTAACCCCCTAACAACAAACAACACTAAACCCCTAACAAGAAACTAACCTAACCCTGTAACAACAAACAACCCTAACATCCTAACAACAAACATCCTTAACCCCCTAACAACAAACAACCCTAAACCCCTAACAACAAACAATCCTAACCCCCTAACAACCAACAACTCTCACCCCCTAACCACAAACAACACTAACACCCTAACCACAAACAACACTAACACCGTAACAACAAAAACTACTAAACCCCAAAAAGAAACAACCCTAAACCCCTAACAACAAACACTAACCCCCTAGCAACAAACCACACTAAACCCCTAACAAGAAACTAACCTAACCCCGTAACAACAAACAACCCTAACCTCCTAACAACAAACAACCTTAAACCCCTAACAACAAACAACACTAAACCTCTAACAACAAACAACACTAACACCCTAACAACAAAAAACACTAAACCCCAACAAGAAACAACACTAAACCCCTAACAACAAACACTAACCCCCTAACAACAAACAACACTAAACCCCTAACAAGAAACTAACCTAACCCTGTAACAACAAACAACCCTAACATCCTAACAACAAACATCCTTAACCCCCTAACAACAAACAACCCTAAACCCCTAACAACAAACAATCCTAACCCCCTAACAACCAACAACGCACACCCCCTAACCACAAACAACACTAACACCCTAACCACAATCAACACTAACCCCGTAAGAACAAACTACACTAACCCCCTAACAACAAACAACACTAACACCCTAACAACAAAAACTACTAAACCCCAACAAGAAACAACACTAAACCCCTAACAACAAACACTAACCCCCTAACAACAAACAACACTAAACCCCTAACAAGAAACTAACCTAACCCCATAACAACAAACAACCCTAACCTCCTAACAACAAACAACCTTAAACCCCTAACAACAAACAACCCTAAACCCCTAACAACAAACAACACTAACACCCTAACAACAAAAACCACTAAACCCCAACAAGAAACAACACTAAACCCCTAACAACAAACACTAACCCCCTAACAACAAACAACACTAAACCCCTAACAAGAAACTAACCTAACCCCGTAACAACAAACAACCCTACCCTCCTAACAACAAACAACCTTAAACCCCTAACAACAAACAACCTTAAACCCCTAACAACAAACAACACTAACACCTAACAACAAAAACCACTAAACCCCAACAAGAAACAACACTAAACCCCTAACAACAAACACTAACCCCCTAACAACAAACAACACTAAACCCCTAACAAGAAAGTAACCTAACCCTGTAACAACAAACAACCCTAACCTCCTAACAACAAACAACCTTAACCCCCTAACAACAAACAACCCTAAACCCCTAACAACAAACAATCCTAACCCCCTAACAACCAACAACGCACACCCCCTAACCACAAACAACACTAACACCCTAACCACAAACAACACTAACCCCGTAAGAACAAACAACACTAACCCCCTAACCACAAACAACACTAACACCCTAACAACAAAACTACTAAACCCCAACAAGAAACAACACTAAACCCCTAACAACAAACACTAACCCCCTAACAACAAACAACACTAAACCCCTAACAAGAAACTAACCTAACCCTGTAACAACAAAGAACACTAACCTCCTAACGACAAACAATCCTAACCCCCTAACAAACAACAACACTAACCCCCTAAGAACAAACAACACTAACACCCTAACAACAAAAACTACTAAACCCCAACAAGAAACAACCCTAAACCCCTAACAACAAACACTAACCCCCAACAACAAACAACACTAAACCCCTAACAAGAAACTAACCTAACCCCGTAACAACAAACAACCCTAACCTCCTAACAACAAGCAACCTTAAACCCCTAACAACAAACAACCCTAAACCCTAACAACAAACAACACTAACAATCTAACAACAAAAACCACTAAACCCCTACAAGAAACAACACTAAACCCCTAACAACAAACAGTAACCCCCTAACAACAAACAACACCAAACCCCTAACAAGAAACTAACCTAACCGTGTAACAACAAACCTCCCTAACCTCCTAACAACAAACAACCTTAACCCCCTAACAAGAAACAACCCTAAACCCCTAACAACAAACAACACTAACACCCTAACAACAAAAACCACTAAACCCCAACAAGAAACAACACTAAACCCCTAACAACAAACACTAACCCCCTAACAACAAACAACACTAAACCCTTAACAAGAAACTAACCTAACCCTGTAAAAAAAAACAACCCTAACCTCCTAACAACAAAAACCTTTACCCCCTAACAACAAACAATCCTAACCCTCTAACAACCAACAACGCTCACCCCCTAACCACAAACAACACTAACACCCTAACCACAAACAACACTAACCCCGTAAGAACAAACTACACTAACCCCCTAACGACAAACAACACTAACACCCTAACAACAAAAACTACTATACCCCAACAAGAAACAACCCTAAACCCCTAACAACAAACACTAACCCCCTAACAACAAAAAACACTAAACCCCTAACAAGAAACTAACCTAACCCCGTAATAACAAACAACCCTAACCTCCTAACAACAAACAACCCTAAACCCCTAACAACAAACAACCCTAACCTTCTAACAACAAACAACCCTAACCCCCTAACAAACAACAACACTAACCCCCTAACCACAAACAACACTAACACCCTAACAACAAAAACTACTAAACAACAACAAGAAACAACCCTAAACCCCTAACAACAAACACTAACCCCCTAACAACAAACAACACTAAACCCCTAACAAGAAACTGCCCTAACCCTGTAACAACAAACCTCCCTAACCTCCTAACAACAAACAACCTTAACCCCCTAACAACAAACAACCCTAAACCCCTAACAACAAACAACACTAACACCCTAACAACAAAAACCACTAAACCCCAACAAGAAACAACACTAAACCCCTAACAACAAACACTAACCCCCTAACAACAAACAACACTAAACCCCTAACAAGAAACTAACCTAACCCTGTAACAACAAACAACCTTAACCTCCTAACAACAAACCACCTTAACCCCCTAACAACAAACAACCCTAAACCCCTAACATCAAACAATAATAACCCCCTAACAACCAACAACTCTCACCCCCTAAACACAAACAACACTAACACCCTAACCACAAACAACACTAACACCCTAACAACAAAAACTACTAAACCCCAAAAAGAAACAACCTTAAACCCCTAACAACAAACAACTCTAAACCTCTAACAACAAACAACACTAACACCCTAACAACAAAAAACACTAAACCCCAACAAGAAACAAGACTAAACCCCTAACAACAAACACTAACCCCCTAACAACAAACAACACTAAACCCCTAACAAGAAACTAACCTAACCCTGTAACAACAAACAACCCTAACCTCCTAACAACAAACAATCCTAACCCCCTAACAAACAACAACACTAACCCCCTAACCACAAACAACACTAACACCCTAACCACAAACAACACTAACCCCGTAAGAACAAACAACACTAACCCCCTAACCACAAACAACGCTAACACCCTAACAACAAAAACTACTAAACCCCAAAAAGAAACAACCCTAAACCCCTAACAACAAACACTAACCCCCTAACAACAAACAACACTAAACCCCTAAGAAGAAACTAACCTAACCCCGTAACAACAAACAACCCTAACCTCCTAACAACAAACAACCTTAAACCCCTAACAACAAACAACCCTAAACCCCTAACAACAAACAACACTAACACCCTAACAACAAAAAACACTAAACCCCAACAAGAAACAACACTAAACCCCTAACAACAAACACTAACCCCCTAACAACAAACAACACTAAACCCTTAACAAGAAACTAATCTAACCCTGTAACAAAAAACAACCCTAACCTCCTAACAACAAACAACCTTAACCCCCTAACAACAAACAATCTTAACCCTCTAACAACCAACAACGCTCACCCCCTAACCACAAACAACACTAACACCCTAACCGCAAACAACACTAACCCCGTAAGAACACACAACACTAACCCCCTAACAACAAACAACACTAACACCCTAACAACAAAAACCACTAAACCCCAACAAGAAACAACACTAAACCCCTAACAACAAACACTAACCCCCTAACAACAAACAACACTAAACCCCTAACAAGAAACTAACCTAACCCTGTAACAACAAACAACCCTAACCTCCTAACAACAAACAACCCTAATTCCCTAACAAACAACAACACTAACCCCCTAACCACAAACAACACTAACACCCTAACAACAAAAACTACTAAACCCCAACAAGAAACAACCCTAAACCCCTAACAACAAACACTAACCCCCTAACAACAAACAACACTAAACCCCTAACAAGAAACTAACCTAACCCCGTAACAACAAACAACCCTAACCTCCTAACAACAAACAACCTTAAACCCCTAACAACAAACAACACTAAACCCCTAACAACAAACAACACTAACACCCTAACAACAAAAACCACTAAACCCCAACAAGAAACAACACTAAACCCCTAACAACAAACACTAACACCCTAACAAAAAACAACACTAAACCCCTAACAAGAAACTAACCTAACCCTGTAACAACAAACAGCCCTAACCTCCTAACAACAAACCACCTTAACCCCCTAACAACAAACAACCCTAAACCCCTAACAACAAACAATCCTAACCCCCTAACAACCAACAACTCTCACCCCCTAACCACAAACAACACTAACACCCCAACCACAAACAACACTAACACCCTAACAACAAAAACTACTAAACCCCAAAAAGAAACAACCCTAAACCCCTAACAACAAACACTAACCCCCTAACAACAAGCAACACTAAACCCCTAACAAGAAACTAACCTAACCCCGTAACAACAAACAACCCTAACCTCCTAACAACAAACAACCTTAAACCCCTAACAACAAACAACCCTAAACCCCTAACAACAAACAACCTTAAACCCCTAACAACAAACAACCCTAAACCCCTAACAACAAACAACACTAACACCCTAACAACAAAAAACACTAAACCCCAACAAGAAACAACACTAAACCCCTAACAACAAACACTAACCCCATAACAACAAACAACACTAAACCCTTAACAAGAAACTAACCTAACCCTGTAACAAAAAACAACCCTAACCTCCTAACAACAAACAACCTTAACCCCCTAACAACAAACAATCCTAACCCTCTAACAACCAACAACGCTCACCCCCTAACCACAAACAACACTAACACCCTAACCACAAACAACAGTAACCCCGTAAGAACAAACAACACTAACCCCCTAACAACAAACAACACTAACACCCTAACAACAAAAACTACTAAACCCCAACAAGATACAACCCTAAACCACTAACAACAAACACTAACCCCCTAACAACAAGCAACACTAAACCCCTAACAAGAAACTAACCTAACCCCGTAACAACAAACAACCCTAACCTCCTAACAACAAACAACCTTAAACCCCTAACAACAAACAACCCTAAACCCCTAACAACAAACAACACTAACACCTTAACAACAAAAAACACTAAACCCCAACAAGAAACAACACTAAACCCCTAACAACAAACACTAACCCCATAACAACAAACAACACTAAACCCCTAACAAGAAACTAACCTAACCTTGTAACAACAAACAACCCTAATCTCCTAACAACAAACAACCCTAAGCCCCTAACAACAAACAACACTAAACCCCTAACAACAAACAATCCTAACCCTGTAACAACAAACAACCCTAACATCCTAACAACAAACATCCTTAACCCCCTAACAACAAACAACACTAAACCCCTAACAACAAACAATCCTAACCCCCTAACAACCAACAACGCACACCCCCTAACCACAAACAACACTAACACCCTAACCACAATCAACACTAACCCCGTAAGAACAAACTACACTAACCCCCTAACAACAAACAACACTAACACCCTAACAACAAAAACTACTAAACCCCTAACAAGAAATTAACCTAACCCTGTAAAAACAAACAACCCTAACCTCCTAACAACAAACAACCTTAACCCCCTAACAACAAACAACCCTAAACCCCTAACAACAAACAATCCTAACCCCCTAACAACCAACAACGCTCACCCCCTAACCACAAACATCACTAACACCCTAACCACAAACAACACTAACCCCGTAAGAACAAACAACACTAACCCCCTAACAACAAACAACACTAACACCCTAACAACAAAAACTACTAAACCCCAACAAGAAACAACCCTAAACCCCTAACAACAAACACTAACTCCCTAACAACAAACAACACTAAACCCCTAACAAGAAACTAACCTAACCCCGTAACAACAAATAACCCTAACCTCCTAACAACAAACAACCTTAAACCCCTAAAAACAAACAACCCTAAACCCCTAACAACAAACAACACTAACACCCTAACAACAAAAACCACTAAACCCCAACAAGAAACAACACTAAACCCCTAACAACAAACACTAACCCCCTAACAACAAACAACACTAAACCCCTAACAAGAAACTAACCTAACCCTGTAACAACAAAGAACACTAACCTCCTAACAACAAACAATCCTAACCCCCTAAGAAACAACAACACTAACCCCCTAAGAACAAACAACACTAACACCCTAACAACAAAAATTACTAAACTCCAACAAGAAACAACCCTAAACAACTAACAACAAACACTAACCCCCTAACAACAAACAACACTAAACCCCTAACAAGAAACTAACCTAACCCCGTAACAACAAACAACCCTAACCTCCTAACAACAAACAACCTTAAACCCCTAACAACAAACAACCCTAAACCCCTAACAACAAACAACACTAACACCCTAACAATAAAAACCACTAAACCCCAGCAAGAAACAACACTAAACCCCTAACAACAAACACTAACCCCCTAACAACAAACAACACTAAACCCCTAACAAGAAACTAACCTAACCCTGTAAAAACAAACAACCCTAACCTCCTAACAACAAACAACCCTAACCCCCTAACAAACAACAACACTAACCCCCTATGCACAAACAACACTAACACCCTAACAACAAAAACTACTAAACCCCAACAAGAAACAACCCTAAACCCGTAACAACAAACACTAACCCCCTAACAACAAACAACACTAAACCTCTAACAAGAAACTAACCTAACCCTTTAACAACAAACCTCCCTAACCTCCTAACAACAAACAACCTTAACCCCCTAACAACAAACAACCCTAAACCCCTAACAACAAACAACACTAACACCCTAACAACAAAAAACACTAAACCCCAACAAGAAAAAACACTAAACCCCTAACAACAAACACTAACCCCCTAACAACAAACAACACTAAACCCCTAACAAGAAACTAACCTAACCCTGTAACAACAAACAACCCTAACCTTCTAACAACAAACCACCTTAACCCCCTAACAACAAACAACCCTAAACCCCTAACAACAAACAATCCTAACCCCCTAACAACCAACAACTCTCACCCCTAACCACAAACAACACTAACACCCTAACCACAAACAACACTAACACCCTAACAACAAAAACTACTAAACCCCAAAAAGAAACAACCCTAAACCCCTAACAACACACACTAACCCCCTAGCAACAAACCACACTAAACCCCTAACAAGAAACTAACCTAACCCCGTAACAACAAACAACCCTAACCTCCTAACAACAGACAACCTTAAACCCCTAACAACAAACAACCCTAAACCTCTAACAACAAACAACACTAACACCCTAACAACAAAAAACACTAAACCCCAACAAGAAACAAGACTAAACCCCTAACAACAAACACTAACTCCCTAACAACAAACAACACTAAACCCCTAACAAGAAACTAACCTAACCCTGTAACAACAAACAACCGTAACCTCCTAACAACAAACAACCCTAACCCCCAAACAAACAACAACACTAACCCCCTAACCACAAACAACACTAATACCCTAACAACAAAAACTACTAAACCCCAACAAGAAACAACCCTAAACCCCTAACAACAAACACTAACCCCCTAACAACAAACAACACTAAACCCCTAACAAGAAACTAACCTAACCCTGTAACAACAAACAGCCCTAGCCTCCTAACAACAAACCACCTTAACCCCCTAACAACAAACAACTCTAAACCCCTAACAACAAACAATCCTAACCCCCTAACAACCAACAACGCTCACCCCCTAACCACAAACAACACTAACACCCTAACCACAAACAACACTAACCCCGTAAGAACAAACAACACTAACCCCCTAACCACAAACAACACTAACACAATAACAACAAAAACTACTAAACCTCAAAAAGAAACAACCCTAAACCCCTAACAACAAACACTAACCCCCTAACAACAAACAACACTAAACCCCTAACACGAAACTAACCTAACCCCGTAACAACAAACAACCCTAACCTCCTAACAACAAACAACCTTAAACACCTAACAACAAACAACCCTAAACCCCTAACAACAAACAGCACTAACACCCTAACAACAAAAAACACTAAACCCCAACAAGAAACAACACTAAACCCCTAACAACAAACACTAACCCCCTAACAACAAACAACACTAAACCCTTACCAAGAAACTAACCTAACCCTGTAACAAAAAACAACACTAACCTCCTAACAACAAACAACATTAACCTCCTAACAGCAAACAATCCTAACCCTCTAACAACCAACAACGCTCACCCCCTAACCACAAACAACACTAACACCCTAACCACAAACAACAGTAACCCCGTAAGAACAAACAACACTAACCCCCTAAAAACAAACAACACTAACACCCTAACAACAAAAACTACTAAACCCCAACAAGAAACAACCCTAAACCCCTAACAACAAACACTAACCCCCTAACAACAAGCAACACTAAACCCCTAACAAGAAACTAACCTAACCCCGTAACAACAAACAACCCTAACCTCCGAACAACAAACAGCCTTAAACCCCTAACAACAAACAACCCTAAACAACTAACAACAAACAACACTAACACCCTAACAACAAAAACCACTAAACCCCAACAAGAAACAACTCTAAACCCCTAACAACAAACACTAACCCCCTAACAACAAACAACACTAAACCCCTAACAAGAAACTAACCTAACCCTGTAACAACAAACAACCCTAACATCCTAACAACAAACATCCTTAATCCCCTAACAACAAACAACCCTAAACCCCTAACAACAAACAATCCTAACCCCCTAACAACCAACAACGCACACCCCCTAACCACAAACAACACTAAAACCCTAACCACAATCAACACTAACCCCGTAAGAACAAACTACACTAACAACCTAACAACAAACAACACTAACACCCTAACAACAAAAACTACTAAACCCCAACAAGAAACAACCCTAAACCCCTAACAACAAACACTAACCCCCTAACAACAAACAACACTAAACCCCTAACAAGAAACTAACCTAACCCCGTAACAACAAACAACCCTAACCTCCTAACAGCAAACAACCTTAAACCCCTAACAACAAACAACCCTAAACCCCTAACAACAAAGAACACTAACACCCTAACAACAAAAACCACTAAACCCCTACAAGAAACAACACTAAACCCCTAACAACAAACACTAACCCCCTAACAACAAACAACACCAAACCCCTAACAAGAAACTAACCTAACCCCGTAACAACAAAAAACCCTAGCCTCCTAACAACAAACAACCTTAAACCCCTAACAACAAACAACCCTAAACCCCTAACAACAAACAACACTAACACCCTAACAATAAAAACCACTAAACCCCAACAAGAAACAACACTAAACCCCTAACAACAAACACTAACCCCCTAACAACAAACAACACTAAACCCCTAACAAGAAACTAACCTAACCCTGTAACAACAAACAACCCTAACCTCCTAACAACAAACCACCTTAACCCCCTAACAACAAACAACTCTAAATCCCTAACAACAAACAATCCTAACCCCCTAACAACCAAAAACTCTCACCACTAACCACAAACAACACTAACACCCTAACAACAAACAACACTAACACCCTAACAACAAAAACTACTAAACCCCAAAAAGAAACAACCCTAAACCCCTAACAACAAACACTAACCCCCTAGCAACAAACAACACTAAACCCCTAACAAGAAACTAACCTAACCCTGTAACAACAAACAACCCTAACCTCCTAACAAGAGACAACCTTAAACCCCTAACAACAAACAACCCTAAACCTCTAACAACAAACAACACTAACACCCTAACAACAAAAAACACTAAACCCCAACAAGAAACAAGACTAAACCCCTAACAACAAACACTAACCCCCTAACAACAAACCACACTAAACCCCTAACAAGAAACTAACCTAACCCTGTAACAACAAACAACCCTAACCTCCTAACAACAAACAAACCTAACCCCCTAACAAACAACAACACTAACCCCCTAACCACAAACAACACTAATACCCTAACAACAAAAACTACTAAACCCCAACAAGAAACAACCCTAAACCCATAACAACAAACACTAACCCCCTAACAACAAACAACACTAAACCCCTAACAAGAAACTAACCTAACCCCGTAACAACAAACAACCCTAACCTCCTAACAACAAACAACCTTAAACCCCTAACAACAAACAACCCTAAACCCCTAACAACAAACAGCGCTAACACCCTAACAACAAAAACTACTAAACAACAACAGGAAACAACCCTAAACCCCTAACAACAAACAACACTAACACCCTAACAACAAAAACCACTAAACCCCAAAAACAAACAACACTAAAACCCTAACAACAAACACTAAAGCCCTAACAAGAAACAACACTAATCCCCTAACAAGAAACTAACCTAAGCCCGTAACAACAAACAACCCTAACCTCCTAACAACAAACAACCTTAACCCCCTAATAACAAACAACTCTAAACCCCTAACAACAAACAATTCTAACCCCCTAACAACCAACAACGCTCACCCCCTAACCACAAACAACACTAACACCCTAACCACAAAAACACTAACCCCATAAGAACAAACTACACTAACCCCCTAACAACAAACAACCTTAAACCCCTAACAACGAACAACACTAAACCCCTAACAACAAACAACACTAACACCCTAACAACAAAAACCACTAAACCCCAACAAGAAACAACACTAAAACCCTAACAACAAACACTAACCCTCTAACAACAAACAACACTAAACCCCTAACAAGAAACTAACGTAACCCTGTAACAACAAACAACCCTAACCTCCTAACAACAAACAACCCTAACCCCCTAAAAAACAACAACACTAACCCCCTAACCACAAACGACACTAACACCCTAACAACAAAAACCACTAAACCCCAACAAGAAACAACCCTAAACCCCTAACAACAAACACTAACCCCCTAACAAAAAAAACACTAAACCCCTAACAAGAAACTAACCTAACCCCGTAACAACAAACAACCCTAAACTCCTAACAAGAAACAACCTTAAACCCATAACAACAAACAACCCTAAACCCCTAACCACAAACAACACTAACACCCTAACAACAAAAACCACTAAACCCCAACAAGAAACAACACTAAACCCCTAACAACAAACACTAACCCCCTAACAACAAACAACACTAAATCCCTAACAAGAAACTAACCTAACCCTGTAACAACAAAAAACCATAACCTCCTAACAACAAACCACCTTAACCCCCTAACAACAAACAACCCTAAACCCCTAACAACAAACAATCCTAACCCCCTAACAACAAACAACTCTCACCCCCTAACCACAAACAACACTAACACCCTAACCACAAACAACACTAACCCCATAAGAACAAACAACACTAACCCCCTAACCACAAACAACACTAACACCCTAACAAAAAAACTACTAAACCCCAAAAAGAAACAACCCTAAACCCCTAACAACAAACACTAACCCCCTAACAACAAACCACACTAAACCCCTAACAAGAAACTAACCTAACCCCGTAACAACAAACAAATCTAACCTCCTAACAACAAACAATCTTAAACCCCTAACAACAAACGACCCTAAACCCCTAACAACAAACACTAACACCCTAACAACAAAAAGCACTAAACCCCAAAAGAAACAACACTAAACCCCCAACAACAAACACTAACCCCCAACAAGAAACAACACTAAACCCCTAACAACAAACACTAACCCCCTAACAACAAACAACCCTAAACTCCTAACAAGAAACTAACGTAACCCTGTAACAACAAACAACCCTAACCTCCTAACAACAAACAACCCTAACCCCCTAACAAACAACAACACTAACCCCCTAACCACAAACACCACTAACACCCTAACAACAAAAACTACTAAACTCCAACAAGAAACAACCCTAAACCACTAACAGCAAACACTAACCCCCTAACAACAAACAACCCTAAACCCCTAACAACAAACAACACTAACACCCTAACAACAAAAACCACTAAACCCCAACAAGAAACAACACTAAACCCCTAACAACAAACACTAACCCCCTAACAACAAACAACACTAAACCCCTAACAAGAAACTAACCTAACCCTGTAACAACAAACAACCCTAACATCCTAACAACAAACATCCTTAGCCCCCTAACAACAAACAACCCTAAACCCCTAACAACAAACAATCCTAACCCCCTAACAACCAACAACGCACACCCCCTAACCACAAACAACACTAACACCCTAACCACAATCAACACTAACCCCGTAAGAACAAACTACACTAACCCCCTAACAACAAACAACACTAACACCCTAACAACAAAAACTACTAAACCCCAACAAGAAACAACCCTAAACCCCTAACAACAAACACTAACCCCCTAACAACAAACAACACTAAACCCCTAACAAGAAACTAACCTAACCCCGTAACAACAAACAACCCTAACCTACTAACAAACATCCTTAAACCCCTAACAACAAACAACCCTAAACCCCTAACAACAAACAACACTAACACCCTAACAACAAAAACCACTAAACCTCAACAAGAAACAACACTAAACCCCTAAGAACAAACACTAACCCCCTAACAACAAACAACACTAAACCCCTAACAAGAAACTAACCTAACCCTGTAAAAACAAACAACCCTAACCTCCTAACAACAAACAACCCTAAGCCCCTAACAAACAACAACACTAACCCCCTAACCACAAACAACACTAACACCCTAACAACAAAAACTACTAAACCCCAACAACAAACAACCCTAACCTCCTAACAGCAAACAACCTTAAACCCCTAACAACAAACAACACTAAACCCCTAACAACAAACAACACTAACACCCTAACAACAAAAACCACTAAACCCCAACAAGAAACAACACTAAACCCCTAACAACAAACACTAACCCCCTAACAACAAACAACACTAAACCCCTAACAAGAAACTAACCTAACCCTGTAACAACAAACAACCCTAACCTCCTAACAACAAACCACCTTAACCCCCTAACAACAAACAACCCTAAACCCGTAACAACAAACAATCCTAACCCCCTAACAACCAACAACTCTCACCCCCAACCACAAACAACACTAACACCCTAACCACAAACAACACTAACCCCGTAAGAACAAACAACACTAACCCCCTAACCACAAACAACACTAACACCCTAACAACAAAAACTACTAAACCCCAAAAAGAAACAACCCTAAACCCCTAACAACAAACACTAACCCCCTAACAACAAACAACACTAAACCCCTAACAAGAAACTAACCTAACCCCGTAACAACAAACAACCCTAACCTCCTAACAGCAAACAACCTTAAACCCCTAACAACAAACAACCCTAAACCCCTAACAACAAACAACACTAACACCCTAACAACAAAAACCACTAAACCCCAACAAGAAACAACACTAAACCCCTAACAACAAACACTAACCCCCTAACAACAAACAACACTAAACCCCTAACAAGAAACTAACCTAACCCCGTAACAACAAACAACCCTAACCTCCTAACAGCAAACAACCTTAAACCCCTAACAACAAACAACCCTAAACCCCTAACAACAAACAACACTAACACCCTAACAACAAAAACCACTAAACCCCAACAAGAAACAACCCTAAACCCCTAACAACAAACACTAACCCCCTAACAACAAACAACACTAAACCCCTAACAAGAAAATAACCTAACCCCATAACAACAAACAACCCTAACCTCCTAACAACAAACAACCTTAAACCCCTAACAACAAACAACCCTAAACCCCTAACAACAAACAACACTAAGACCCTAAGAACAAAAACCACTAAACCCCAACAAGAAACAACACTAAACCCCTAACAACAAACACTAACCCCCTAACAACAAACAACACTAAACCCCTAACAAGAACCTAACCTAACCCTGTAACAACAAACAACCCTAACCTCCTAACAACAAAACACCTTAACCCCCTAACAACAAACAACCCTAAACCCCTAACAACAAACAATCCTAACCCCCTAACAACCAACAACCCTCACCCCCTAACCACAAACAACACTAACACCCTAACCACAAACAACACTAACACCCTAACAACAAAAACTACTAAACCCCAAAAAGAAACAACCCTAAACCCCTAACAACAAACACTAACCCCCTAGCAACAAACCACACTAAACCCCTAACAAGAAACTATCCTAACCCCGTAACAACAAACAACCCTAACCTCCTAACAACAAACAACCTTAAACCCCTAACAACAAACAACCCTAAACCTCTAACAACAAACAACACTAACACCCTAACAACAAAAAACACTAAACCCCAACAAGAAACAAGACTAAACCCCTAACAACAAACACTAACCCCCTAACAACAAACAACACTAAACCCCTAACAAGAAACTAACCTAACCCTGTAACAACAAACAACCCTAACCTCCTAACAACAAACAACCCTAACCCCCTAACAAACAACAACACTAACCCCCTAACCACAAACAACACTAATACCCTAACAACAAAAACTACTAAACCCCAAGAAGAAACAACCCTAAACCCCTAACAACAAACACTAACCCCCTAACAACAAACAACACTAAACCCCTAACAAGAAACTAACCTAACCCCGTAACAACAAACAACCCTAACCTCCTAACAACCAACAACCTTAAACCCCTAACAACAAACAACCCTAAACCTCTAACAACAAACAACACTAACACCCTAACAACAAAAACCACTAAACCCCAACAAGAAACAACACTAAACACCTAACAACAAACACTAACCCCCTAACAACAAACAACACTAAACCCCTAACAAGAAACTAACCTAACCCCGTAACAACAAACAACCCTAACCTCCTAACAACAAACAACCTTAAACCCCTAACAACAAACAACCCTAAACCCCTAACAACAAACAACACTAACACCCTAACAACAAAAAACACTAAACCCCAACAAGAAACAACACTAAACCCCTAACAACAAACACTAACACCCTAACAACAAACAACACTAAACCCTTAACAAGAAACTAAACTAACCCTGTAACAAGAAACAACCCTAACCTCCTAACAACAAACAACCTTAACCCCCTAACAACAAACAATCCTAACCCTCTAACAACCAACAACGCTCACCCCCAACCACAAACAACACTAACACCCTAACCACAAACAACACTAACCCCCTAACAACAAACAACACTAACACCCTAACAACAAAAACTACTAAACCCCAACAAGAAACAACCCTAAACCCCTAACAACAAACACTAACCCCCTAACAATAAGCAACACTAAACCCCTAACAAGAAACTAACCTAACCCCGTAACAACAAACAACCCTAACCTCCTAACAACAAACAACCTTAAACCCCTAACAACAAACAACCCTAAACCACTAACAACAAACAACACTAACACCCTAACAACAAAAAGCACTAAACCCCAACAAGAAACAACACTAAACCCCTAACAACAAACACTAACCCCCTAACAACAAACAACACTAAACCCCTAACAAGAAACTAACCTAACCCTGTAACAACAAAAAGCCCTAACCTCCTAACAACAAACCACCTTAACCCCCTAACAACAAACAACCCTAAACCCCTAACAACAAACAATCCTAACCCCCTAACAACCAACAACTCTCACCCCCTAACCACAAACAACACTAACACCCTAACCACAAACAACACTAACCCCGTAAGAACAAACAACACTAACCCCCAACCACAAACAACACTAACACCCTAACAACAAAAACTACTAAACCCCAAAAAGAAACAACCCTAAACCCCTAACAACAAACACTAACCCCCTAACAACAAACAACACTAAACCCCTAACAAGAAACTAACCTAACCCCGTAACAACAAACAACCCTAACCTCCTAACAACAAACAACCTTAAACCCCAAACAACAAACAACCCTAAACCCCTAACAACAAACAGCACTAACACCCTAACAACAAAAAACACTAAACCCCAACAAGAAACAACACTAAACCCCTAACAACAAACACTAACCCACTAACAACAAACAACACTAAACCCTTAACAAGAAACTAACCTAACCCTGTAACAAAAAACAACCCTAACCTCCTAACAACAAACAACATTAACCCCCTAACAACAAACAATCCTAACCCTCTAACAACCAACAACGCTCACCCCCTAACCACAAACAACACTAACACCCTAACCACAAACAACACTAACCCCGTAAGACCAAACAACACTAACCCCCTAAAAACAAACAACACTAACACCCTAACAACAAAAACTATTAAACCCCAACAAGAAACAACCCTAAACCCCTAACAAACACTAACCCCCTAACAACAAGCAACACTAAACCCCTAACAAGAAACTAACCTAACCCCGTAACAACAAACAACCCTAACCTCCTAACAGCAAACAACCTTAAACCCCTAACAACAAACAACCCTAAACCCCTAACAACAAACAACACTAACACCCTAACAACAAAAACCACTAAACCCCAACAAGAAACAACACTAAACCCCTAACAACAAAAAATAACCCCCTAACAACAAACAACACTAAACCCCTAACAAGAAACTAACCTAACCCTGTAACAACAAACAGCCCTAACCTCATAACAACAAACCACCTAACCCCCTAACAACAAACAACCCTAAACCCCTAACAACAAACAATCCTAACCCTCTAACAACCAACAACTCTCACCCCCTAACCACAAACAACACTAACACCCTAACCACAAACAACACTAACCCCGTAAGAATAAACAACACTAACCCCCTAACAACAAGCAACACTAACACCCTAACAACAAAAACTACTAAACCCCAAAAAGAAGCAACCCTAAACCCCTAACAACAAACACTAACCCCCTAACAACAAACAACACTAAACCCCTAACAAGAAACTAACCTAACCCCGTAACAACAAACAACCCTAACCTCCTAACAACAAACAACCTTAAACCCCTAACAACAAACAACCCTAACCCCTAACAACAAACAACACTAACACCTAACAACAAAAACCACTAAACCCCAACAAGAAAGAACACTAAACCCCTAACAACAAACACTAACACACTAACAACAAACAACACTAAACCCCTAACAAGAAACTAACCTAACCCTGTAACAACAAACAACCCTAACCTCCTAACAACAAACAACCTTAACCCCCTAACAACAAACAACACTAAACCCCTAACAACAAACAATCCTAACCCCCTAACAACCAACAACGCACACCCCCTAACCAGAAACAACACTAACACCCTAACCACAAACAACACTAACCCCGTAAGAACAAACAACACTAACCCCCTAACAACAAACAACACTAACACCCTAACAACAAAAACTACTAAACACCAACAAGAAACAACCCTAAACCCCTAACAACAAACACTAACCCCCTAACAACAAACAACACTAAACCCCTAACAAGAAACTAACCTAACCCCGTAACAACAAATAACCCTAACCGCCTAACAACAAACAACCTTAAACCCCTAAAAACAAACAACCCTAAACCCCTAACAGCAAACAAAACTAACACCCTAACAACAAAAACCACTAAACCCCAACAAGAAACAACACTAAACCCCTAACAACAAACACTAAGCCCCTAACAACAAACAACACTAAACCCCTAACAAGAAACTAACCTAACCCTGTAACAACAAAGAACACTAACCTCCTAACAACAAACAATCCTAACCCCCTAACAAACAACAACACTAACCCTCTAAGAACAAACAACACTAACACCCTAACAACAAAAACTACTAAACCCCAACAAGAAACAACCCTAAACCCCTAACAACAAACACTAACCCCCTAACAACAAACAACACTAAACCCCTAACAAGAAACTAATCTAACCCCGTAACAACAAACAACCCTAACCTCCTAACAACAAGCAACCTTAAACCCCTAACAACAAACAACCCTAAACCCCTAACAACAAACAACACTAACACCCTTACAACAAAAACCACTAAACCCATACAAGAAACAACACTAAACCCCTAACAACAAACACTAACCCCCTAACAAAAAACAACACCAAACCCCTAACAAGAAACTAACCTAACCCCGTAACAACAAACAACCCTAACCTCCTAACAACAAACAACCTTAAACCCCTAACAACAAACAACCCTAAACCCCTAACAACAAACAAGACTAACACCCTAACAATAAAAACCAATAAACCCCAACAAGAAACAACACTAAACCCATAACAACAAACACTAACCCCCTAACCACAAACAACACTAAACCCCTAACAAGAAACTAACCTAACCCTGTAAAAACAAACAACCCTAACCTCCTAACAACAAACAACCCTAACCCCCTAACAAACAACAACACTAACCCCCTATCCACAAACAACACTAACACCCTAACAACAAAAACTACTAAACCCCAACAAGAAACAACCCTAAACCCGTAACAACAAACACTGACCCCCTAACAACAAACAACACTAAACCTCTAACAAGAAACTAACCTAACCCCGTAACAACAAACAAACCTAACCTCCTAACAACAGACAACCTTAAACCCCTAACAACAAACAACCCTAAACCTCTAACAACAAACAACACTAACACCCTAACAACAAAAAACACTAAACCCCAACAAGAAAAAAGACTAAACCCCTAACAACAAACACTAACCCCCTAACAACAAACAACACTAAACCCCTAACAAGAAACTAACCTAACCCTGTAACAACAAACAACCCTAACCTCCTAACAACAAACAACCCTAACCCCCTAACAAACAACAACACTCACCCCCTAACCACAAACAACACTAATACCCTAACAACAAAAACTACTAAACCCCAACAAGAAACAACCCTAAACCCCTAACAACAAACACTAACACCCTAACAACAAACAACACTAAACCCCTAACAAGAAACTAACCTAACCCCGTAACAACAAACAACCCTAACCTCCTAACAACAAACAACCTTAAACCCCTAACAACAAACAACCCTAAACCCCTAACAACAAACAACACTAACACCCTAACAACAAAAACCACTAAACCCCAACAAGAAACAACACTAAACCCCTAACAACAAACACTAACCCCCTAACAACAAACAACACTAAACCCCTAACAAGAAACTAACCTAACCCTGTAACAACAAAAAGCCCTAACCTCCTAACAACAAACCACCTTAACCCCCTAACAACAAACAACCCTAAACCCCTAACAACAAACAATCCTAACCCCCTAACAACCAACAACTCTCACCCCATAACCACAAACAACACTAACACCCTAACCACAAACAACACTAACCCCGTAAGAACAAACAACCCTAACCCCCTAACCACAAACAACACTAACACCCTAACAACAAAAACTGCTAAACCCCAAAAAGAAACAACCCTAAACCCCTAACAACAAACACTAACCCCCTAACAACAAACAACACTAAACCCCTAACAAGAAACTAACCTAACCCCGTAACAACAAACAACCCTAACCTCCTAACAACAAACAACCTTAAACCCCTAACAACAAACAACCCTAAACCCCTAACAACAAACAGCACCAACACCCTAACAACAAAAAACACTAAACCCCAACAAGAAACAACACTAAACCCCTAACAACAAACACTAACCCCCTAACAACAAACAACACTAAACCCTTAACAAGAAACTAACCTAACCCTGTAACAAAAAACAACCCTAACCTCCTAACAACAAACAACCTTAACCCCCTAACAACAAACAATCCTAACCCTCTAACAACCAACAACGCTCACCCCCTAACCACAAACAACACTAACACCCTAACCACAAACAACACTAACCCCGTAAGAGCAAACAACACTAACCCCCTAAAAACAAACAACACTAACACCCTAACAACAAAAACTATTAAACCCCAACAAGGAACAACCCTAAACCCCTAACAAACACTAACCCCCTAACAACAAACAACACTAAACCCCTAACAAGAAACTAACCTAACCCCGTAACAACAAACAACCCTAACCTCCTAACAGCAAACAACCTTAAACCCCTAACAACAAACAACCCTAAACCCCTAACAACAAACAACACTAACACCCTAACAACAAAAATCACTAAACCCCAACAAGAAACAACACTAAACCCCTAACAACAAAAAATAACCCCCTAACAACAAACAACACTAAACCCCTAACAAGAAACTAACCTAACCCTGTAACAACAAACAGCCCTAACCTCATAACAACAAACCACCTAACCCCCTAACAACAAACAACCCTAAACCCCTAACAACAAACAATCCTAACCCTCTAACAACCAACAACTCTCACCCCCTAACCACAAACAACACTAACACCCTAACCACAAATAACACTAACCCCGTAAGAATAAACAACACTAACCCCCTAACAACAAGCAACACTAACACCCTAACAACAAAAACTACTAAACCCCAAAAAGAAGCAACCCTAAACCCCTAACAACAAACACTAACCCCCTAACAACAAACAACACTAAACCCCTAACAAGAAACTAACCTAACCCCGTAACAACAAACAACCCTACCCTCCTAACAACAAACAACCTTAAACCCCTAACAACAAACAACCCTAAACCCCTAACAACAAACAACACTAACACCTAACAACAAAAACCACTAAACCCCAACAAGAAACAACCCTAAACCCCTAACAACAAACACTAACACCCTAACAACAAACAACACTAAACCCCTAACAAGAAACTAACCTAACCCTGTAACACCAAACAACCCTAACCTCCTAACAACAAACAACCTTATCCCCCTAACAACAAACAACCCTAAACCCCTAACAACAAACAATCCTAACCCCCTAACAACCAACAACGCACACCCCCTAACCACAAACAACACTAACACCCTAACCACAAACAACACTAACCCCGTAAGAACAAACAACACTAACCCTCTAACAACAAACAACACTAACACCCTAACAACAAAAACTACTAAACCCCAACAAGAAACAACCCTAAACCCCTAACAACAAACACTAACCCCCTAACAACAAACAACACTAAACCCCTAACAAGAAACTAACCTAACCCCGTAACAACAAATAACCCTAACCGCCTAACAACAAACAACCTTAAACCCCTAAAAACAAACAACCCTAAACCCCTAACAGCAAACAAAACTAACACCCTAACAACAAAAACCACTAAACCCCAAAAAGAAACAACACTAAACCCCTAACAACAAACACTAACCCCCTTACAACAAACAACACTAAACCCCTAACAAGAAACTAACCTAACCCTGTAACAACAAAGAACACTAACCTCCTAACAACAAACAATCCTAACCCCCTAACAAACAACAACACTAACCATCTAAGAACAAACAACACTAACACCCTAACAACAAAAACTACTAAACCCCAACAAGAAACAACCCTAAACCCCTAACAACAAACACTAAACCCCTAACAACAAACAACACTAAACCCCTAACAAGAAACTAACCTAACCCCGTAACAACAAACAACCCTAACCTCCTAACAACAAGCAACCTTAAACCCCTAACAACAAACAACCCTAAACCCCTAACAACAAACAACACTAACACCCTTACAACAAAAACCACTAAACCCATACAAGAAACAACACTAAACCCCTAACAACAAACACTAACCCCCTAACAAAAAAAAACACCAAAACCCTAACAAGAAACTAACGTAACCCCGTAACAACAAACAACCCTAACCTCCTAACAACAAACAACCTTAAACCCCTAACAACAAACAACCCTAAAGCCCTAACAACAAACAAGACTAACACCCTAACAATAAAAACCACTAAACCCCAACAAGAAACAACACTAAACCCATAACAACAAACACTAACCCCCTAACAACAAACAACACTAAACCCCTAACAAGAAACTAACCTAACCCTGTAAAAACAAACAACCCTAACCTCCTAACAACAAACAAACCTAACCCCCTAACAAACAACAACACTAACCCCCTATCAACAAACAACACTAACACCCTAACAACAAAAACTACTAAACCCCAACAAGAAACAACCCTAAACCCGTAACAACAAACACTAACCCCCTAACAACAAACAACACTAAACCTCTAACAAGAAACTAACCTAACCCCGTAACAACAAACAACCCTAACCTCCTAACAACAGACAACCTTAAACCCCTAACAACAAACAACCCTAAACCTCTAACAACAAACAACACTAACACCCTAACAACAAAAAACACTAAACCCCAACAAGAAAAAAGACTAAACCCCTAACAACAAACACTAACCCCCTAACAACAAACAACACTAAACCCCTAACAAGAAACTAACCTAACCCTGTAACAACAAACAACCCTAACCTCCTAACAACAAACAACCCTAACCCCCTAACAAACAACAACACTAACCCCCTAACAACAAACAACACTAATACCCTAACAACAAAAACTACTAAACCCCAACAAGAAACAACCCTAAACCCCTAACAACAAACACTAACCCCCTAACAACAAACAACACTAAACCCCTAACAAGAAACTAACCTAACCCCGTAACAACAAACAACCCTAACCTCCTAACAACAAACAACCTTAAACCCCTAACAACAAACAACCCTAAACCCCTAACAACAAACAACACTAACACCCTAACAACAAAAACCACTAAACCCATACAAGAAACAACACTAAACCCCTAACAACAAACACTAACCCCCTAACAAAAAAAAACACCAAAACGCTAACAAGAAACTAACGTAACCCCGTAACAACAAACAACCCTAACCTCCTAACAACAAACAACCTTAAACCCCTAACAACAAACAACCCTAAAGCCCTAACAACAAACAAGACTAACACCCTAACAATAAAAACCACTAAACCCCAACAAGAAACAACACTAAACCCATAACAACAAACACTAACCCCCTAACAACAAACAACACTAAACCCCTAACAAGAAACTAACCTAACCCTGTAAAAACAAACAACCCTAACCTCCTAACAACAAACAAACCTAACCCCCTAACAAACAACAACACTAACCCCCTATCAACAAACAACACTAACACCCTAACAACAAAAACTACTAAACCCCAACAAGAAACAACCCGAAACCCGTAACAACAAACACTAACCCCCTAACAACAAACAACACTAAACCTCTAACAAGAAACTAACCTAACCCCGTAACAACAAACAACACTAACCTCCTAACAACAGACAACCTTAAACCCCTAACAACAAACAACCCTAAACCTCTAACAACAAACAACACTAACACCCTAACAACAAAAAACACTAAACCCCAACAAGAAAAAAGACTAAACCCCTAACAACAAACACTAACCCCCTAACAACAAACAACACTAAACCCCTAACAAGAAACTAACCTAACCCTGTAACAACAAACAACCCTAACCTCCTAACAACAAACAACCCTAACCCCCTAACAAACAACAACACTAACCCCCTAACCACAAACAACACTAATACCCTAACAACAAAAACTACTAAACCCCAACAAGAAACAACCCTAAACCCCTAACAACAAACACTAACCCCCTAACAAGAAACAACACTAAACCCCTAACAAGAAACTAACCTAACCCCGTAACAACAAACAACCCTAACCTCCTAACAACAAACAACCTTAAACCCCTAACAACAAACAACCCTAAACCCCTAACAACAAACAACACTAACACCCTAACAAGAAAAACCACTAAACCCCAACAAGAAACAACACTAAACCCCTAACAACAAACACTAACCCCCTAACAACAAACAACACTAAACCCCTAACAAGAAACTAACCTAACCCTGTAACAACAAAAAGCCCTAACCTCCTAACAACAAACCACCTTAACCCCCTAACAACAAACAACCCTAAACCCCTAACAACAAACAATCCTAACCCCCTAACAACCAACAACTCTCACCCCCTAACCACAAACAACACTAACACCCTAACCACAAACAACACTAACCCCGTAAGAACAAACAACACTAACCCCCTAACCACAAACAACACTAACACAATAACAACAAAAACTACTAAACCCCAAAAAGAAACAACCCTAAACCCCTAACAACAAACACTAACCCCCAACAACAAACAACACTAAACCCCTAACAAGAAACTAACCTAACCCCGTAACAACAAACAACCCTAACCTCCTAACAACAAACAACCTTAAACCCCTAACAACAAACAATCCTAACCCTCTAACAACCAACAACTCTCACCCCCTAACCACAAACAACACTAACACCCTAACCACAAAAACACTAACCCCGTAAGAACAAACAACACTAACCCCCTAACAACAAGCAACACTAACACCCTAACAACAAAAACTACTAAACCCCAAAAAGAAGCAACCCTAAACCCCTAACAACAAACACTAACCCCCTAACAACAAACAACACTAAACCCCTAACAAGAAACTAACCTAACCCTGTAACAACAAACAACCCTACCCTCCTAACAACAAACAACCTTAAACCCCTAACAACAAACAACCCTAAACCCCTAACAACAAACAACACTAACACCTAACAACAAAAACCACTAAACCCCAACAAGAAACAACCCTATACCCCTAACAACAAACACTAACCCCCTAACAACAAACAACACTAAACCCCTAACAAGAAACTAAACTAACCCTGTAACAACAAATAACCCTAACCTCCTAACAACAAACAACCTTAAACCCCTAAAAACAAACAACCCTAAACCCCTAACAACAAACAACACTAACACCCTAACAACAAAAGACACTAAACCCCAACAAGAAACACTAAACCCCTAACAACAAACACTAACCCCCTAACAACAAACAACACTAAACCCCTAACAAGAAACTAACCTAACCCTGTAACAACAAAGAACACTAACCTCCTAACAACAAACAATCCTAACCCCCTAACAAATAACAACACTAAAACCCTAAGAACAAACAACACTAACACCCTAACAACAAAAACTACTAAACCCCAACAAGAAACAACCCTAAACACCTAACAACAAACACTAACCCCCTAACAACAAACAACACTAAACCTCTAACAAGAAACTAAAATAACCCTGTAACAACAAACAACCCTAACCTCCTAACAACAAACAACCTTAACCCCCTAACAACAAACAACCCTAAACCCCTAACAACAAACAACACTAACACCCTAACAACAAAAAACACTAAACACCAACAAGAAACAACACTAAACCCCTAACAACAAACACTAACCCCCTAACAACAAACAACACTAAACCCCTAACAAGAAACTAACCTAACCCTGTAACAACAAACACCCCTAACATCCTAACAACAAACATCCTTAACCCCCTAACAACAAACAACCCTAAACCCCTAACAACAAACAATCCTAACCCCCTAACAACCAACAACTCTCACCCCCTAACCACAAACAACACTTACACCCTAACCACAAACAACACTAACACCCTAACAACAAAAACCACTAAACCCCAACAAGAAACAAGACTAAACCCCTAACAACAAACACTAACCCCCTAACAACAAACAACACTAAACCCCTAACAAGAAACTAACCTAACCCTGTAACAACAAACAACCCTAACCTCCTAACAACAAACAACCCTAACCCCCTAACAAACAACAACACTAACCCCCTAACCACAAACAACACTAATACCCTAACAACAAAAACTACTAAACCCCAACAAGAAACAACCCTAAACCCCTAACAACAAACACTAACCCCCTAACAACAAACAACACTAAACCCCTAACAAGAAACTAACCTAACCCCGTAACAACAAACAACCCTAACCTCCTAACAACAAACAACCTTAAACCCCTAACAACAAACAACCCTAAACCCCTAACAACAAACACTACTAACACCCTAACAACAAAAGCCACTAAACCCCAACAAGAAACAACACTAAACCCCTAACAACAAACACTAACCCCATAACAACAAACAACACTAAACCCTTAACAAGAAACTAACCTAACCCTGTAACAAAAAACAACCCTAACCTCCTAACAACAAACAACCTTAACCCCCTAACAACAAACAATCCTAACCCTCTAACAACCAACAACGCTCACCCCCTAACCACAAACAACACTAACACCCTAACCACAAACAACACTAACCCCGTAAGAACAAACAACACTAACCCCCTAACAACAAACAACACTAACACCCTAACAACAAAAACTACTAAACCCCAAGAAGAAACAACCCTAAACCCCTAACAACAAACACTAACCCCCTAACAACAAGCAACTCTAAACCCCTAACAAGAAACTAACCTAACCCCGTAACAACAAACAACCCTAACCTCCTAACAGCAAACAACCTTAAACCCCTAACAACAAACAACCCTAAACCCCTAAGAACAAACAACACTAACACCCTAACAACAAAAACCACTAAACCCCAACAAGAAACAATACTAAACCCCTAACAACAAACACTAACCCCCTAACAACAAACAACACTAAACCCCTAACAAGAAACTAACCTAACCCTGTAAAAACAAACAACCCTAACCTCCTAACAACAAACAACCCTAAGCCCCTAACAAACAACAACACTAACCCCCTAACCACAAACAACACTAACACCCTAACAACAAAAACTACTAAACCCCAACAAGAAACAACCCTAAACCCCTAACAACAAACACTAACCCCCTAACAACAAACAACACTAAACCCCTAACAAGAAACTAACCTATCCCCGTAACAACAAACATCCCTAACCTCCTAACAGCAAACAACCTTAAACCCCTAACAACAAACAACCCTAAACCCCTAACAACAAACAACACTAACACCCTAACAACAAAAACCACTAAACCCCAACAAGAAACAACACTAAACCCCTAACAACAAACACTAACCCCCTAACAACAAACAACACTAAACCCCTAACAAGAAAATAACCTAACCCCATAACAACAAACAACCCTAACCTCCTAACAACAAACAACCTTAAACCCCTAACAACAAACAACCCTAAACCCCTAACAACAAACAACACTAAGACCCTAACAACAAAAACCACTAAACCCCAACAAGAAACAACACTAAACCCCTAACAACAAACACTAACCCCCTAACAACAAACAACACTAAACCCCTAACAAGAAACTAACCTAACCCTGTAACAACAAACAACCCTAACCTCCTAACAACAAAACACCTTAACCCCCTAACAACAAACAACCCTAAACCCCTAACAACAAACAATCCTAACCCCCTAACAACCAACAACTCTCACCCCCTAACCACAAACAACACTAACACCCCAACCACAAACAACACTAACACCCTAACAACAAAAACTACTAAACCCCAAAAAGATACAACCCTAAACCCCTAACAACAAACACTAACCCCCTAGCAACAAACCACACTAAACCCCTAACAAGAAACTAACGTAACCCCGTAACAACAAACAACCCTAACCTCCTAACAACAAACAACCTTAAACCCCTAACAACAAACAACCCTAAAAAACCCCTAACAACAAACAACACTAACACCCTAACAACAAAAACCACTAAACCCCAACAAGAAACAACCCTAAACCCCTAACAACAAACACTAACCCCCTAACAACAAACAACACTAAACCTCTAACAAGAAACTAAAATAACCCTGTAACAACAAACAACCTTAACCTCCTAACAACAAACAACCTTAACCCCCTAACAACAAACAACCCTAAACCCCTAACAACAAACAACACTAACACCCTAACAACAAAAAACACTAAACCCCAACAAGAAACAACACTAAACCCCTAACAACAAACACTAACCCCCTAAGAACAAACAACACTAAACCCCTAACAAGAAACTAACCTAACCCTGTAACAACAAACAACACTAACATCCTAACAACAAACATCCTTAACCCCCTAACAACAAACAACCCTAAACCCCTAACAACAAACAATCCTAACCCCCTAACAACCAACAACTCTCACCCCCTAACCACAAACAACACTTACACCCTAACCACAAACAACACTAACACCCTAACAACAAAAACCACTAAACCCCAACAAGAAACAAGACTAAACCCCTAACAACAAACACTAACCTCCTAACAACAAACAACACTAAACCCCTAACAAGAAACTAACCTAACCCTGTAACCACAAACAACCCTAACCTCCTAACAACAAACAACCCTAACCCCCTAACAAACAACAACACTAACCCCCTAACCACAAACAACACTAATACCCTAACAACAAAAACTACTAAACCCCAACAAGAAACAACCCTAAACCCCTAACAACAAACACTAACCCCCTAACAACAAACAACACTAAACCCCTAACAAGAAACTAACCTAACCCCGTAACAACAAACAACCCTAACCTCCTAACAACAAACAACCTTAAACCCCTAACAACAAACAACCCTAAACCCCTAACAACAAACAACACTAACACCCTAACAACAAAAGCCACTAAACCCCAACAAGAAACAACACTAAACCCCTAACAACAAACACTAACCCCATAACAACAAACAACACTAAACCCTTAACAAGAAACTAACCTAACCCTGTAACAAAAAACAACCCTAACCTCCTAACAACAAACAACCTTAACCCCCTAACAACAAACAATCCTAACCCTCTAACAACCAACAACGCTCACCCCCTAACCACAAACAACACTAACACCCTAACCACAAACAACACTAACCCCGTAAGAACAAACAACACTAACCCCCTAACAACAAACAACACTAACACCCTAACAACAAAAACTACTAAACCCCAAGAAGAAACAACCCTAAACCCCTAACAACAAACACTAACCCCCTAACAACAAGCAACACTAAACCCCTAACAAGAAACTAACCTAACCCCGTAACAACAAACAGCCCTAACATCCTAACAGCAAACAATATTAAACCCCTAACAACAAACAACCCTAAACCCCTAACAACAAACAACACTAACACCCTAACAACAAAAACCACTAAACCCCAACAAGAAACAATACTAAACCCCTAACAACAAACACTAACCCCCTAACAACAAACAACACTAAACCCCTAACAAGAAACTAACCTAACCCTGTAAAAACAAACAACCCTAACCTCCTAACAACAAACAACCCTAAGCCCCTAACAAACAACAACACTAACCCCCTAACCACAAACAACACTAGCACCCTAACAACAAAAACTACTAAATCCCAACAAGAAACAACCCTAAACCCCTAACAACAAACACTAACCCCCTAACAACAAACAACACTAAACCCTTAACAAGAAACTAACCTAACCCCGTAACAACAAACAACCCTAACCTCCTAACAGCAAACAACATTAAACCCCTAACAACAAACAACCCTAAACCCCTAACAACAAACAATCCTAACCCCCTAACAACCAACAACTCTCACCCCCTAACCACAAACAACACTTACACCCTAACCACAAACAACACTAACACCCTAACAACAAAAACCACTAAACCCCAACAAGAAACAAGACTAAACCCCTAACAACAAACACTAACCCCCTAACAACAAACAACACTAAACCCCTAACAAGAAACTAACCTAACCCTGTAACAACAAACAACCCTAACCTCCTAACAACAAACAACCCTAACCCCCTAACAAACAACAACACTAACCCCCTAACCACAAACAACACTAATACCCTAACAACAAAAACTACTAAACCCCAACAAGAAACAACCCTAAACCCCTAACAACAAACACTAACCCCCTAACAACAAACAACACTAAACCCCTAACAAGAAACTAACCTAACCCCGTAACAACAAACAACCCTAACCTCCTAACAACAAACAACCTTAAACCCCTAACAACAAACAACCCTAAACCCCTAACAACAAACAACACTAACACCCTAACAACAAAAGCCACTAAACCCCAACAAGAAACAACACTAAACCCCTAACAACAAACACTAACCCCATAACAACAAACAACACTAAACCCTTAACAAGAAACTAACCTAACCCTGTTACAAAAAACAACCCTAACCTCCTAACAACAAACAACCTTAACCCCGTAACAACAAACAATCCTAACCCTCTAACAACCAACAACGCTCACCCCCTAACCACAAACAACACTAACACCCTAACCACAAACAACACTAACCCCGTAAGAACAAACAACACTAACCCCCTAACAACAAACAACACTAACACCCTAACAACAAAAACTACTAAACCCCAAGAAGAAACAACCCTAAACCCCTAACAACAAACACTAACCCCCTAACAACAAGCAACTCTAAACCCCTAACAAGAAACTAACCTAACCCCGTAACAACAAACAACCCTAACCTCCTAACAACAAACAACCTTAAACCCCTAACAACAAACAACCCTAAAGCCCTAACAACAAACAAGACTAACACCCTAACAATAAAAACCACTAAACCCCAACAAGAAACAACACTAAACCCATAACAACAAACACTAACCCCCTAACAACAAACAACACTAAACCCCTAACAAGAAACTAACCTAACCCTGTAAAAACAAACAACCCTAACCTCCTAACAACAAACAAACCTAACCCCCTAACAAACAACAACACTAACCCCCTATCAACAAACAACACTAACACCCTAACAACAAAAACTACTAAACCCCAACAAGAAACAACCCGAAACCCGTAACAACAAACACTAACCCCCTAACAACAAACAACACTAAACCTCTAACAAGAAACTAACCTAACCCCGTAACAACAAACAACACTAACCTCCTAACAACAGACAACCTTAAACCCCTAACAACAAACAACCCTAAACCTCTAACAACAAACAACACTAACACCCTAACAACAAAAAACACTAAACCCCAACAAGAAAAAAGACTAAACCCCTAACAACAAACACTAACCCCCTAACAACAAACAACACTAAACCCCTAACAAGAAACTAACCTAACCCTGTAACAACAAACAACCCTAACCTCCTAACAACAAACAACCCTAACCCCCTAACAAACAACAACACTAACCCCCTAACCACAAACAACACTAATACCCTAACAACAAAAACTACTAAACCCCAACAAGAAACAACCCTAAACCCCTAACAACAAACACTAACCCCCTAACAAGAAACAACACTAAACCCCTAACAAGAAACTAACCTAACCCCGTAACAACAAACAACCCTAACCTCCTAACAACAAACAACCTTAAACCCCTAACAACAAACAACCCTAAACCCCTAACAACAAACAACACTAACACCCTAACAAGAAAAACCACTAAACCCCAACAAGAAACAACACTAAACCCCTAACAACAAACACTAACCCCCTAACAACAAACAACACTAAACCCCTAACAAGAAACTAACCTAACCCTGTAACAACAAAAAGCCCTAACCTCCTAACAACAAACCACCTTAACCCCCTAACAACAAACAACCCTAAACCCCTAACAACAAACAATCCTAACCCCCTAACAACCAACAACTCTCACCCCCTAACCACAAACAACACTAACACCCTAACCACAAACAACACTAACCCCGTAAGAACAAACAACACTAACCCCCTAACCACAAACAACACTAACACAATAACAACAAAAACTACTAAACCCCAAAAAGAAACAACCCTAAACCCCTAACAACAAACACTAACCCCCAACAACAAACAACACTAAACCCCTAACAAGAAACTAACCTAACCCCGTAACAACAAACAACCCTAACCTCCTAACAACAAACAACCTTAAACCCCTAACAACAAACAATCCTAACCCTCTAACAACCAACAACTCTCACCCCCTAACCACAAACAACACTAACACCCTAACCACAAAAACACTAACCCCGTAAGAACAAACAACACTAACCCCCTAACAACAAGCAACACTAACACCCTAACAACAAAAACTACTAAACCCCAAAAAGAAGCAACCCTAAACCCCTAACAACAAACACTAACCCCCTAACAACAAACAACACTAAACCCCTAACAAGAAACTAACCTAACCCTGTAACAACAAACAACCCTACCCTCCTAACAACAAACAACCTTAAACCCCTAACAACAAACAACCCTAAACCCCTAACAACAAACAACACTAACACCTAACAACAAAAACCACTAAACCCCAACAAGAAACAACCCTATACCCCTAACAACAAACACTAACCCCCTAACAACAAACAACACTAAACCCCTAACAAGAAACTAAACTAACCCTGTAACAACAAATAACCCTAACCTCCTAACAACAAACAACCTTAAACCCCTAAAAACAAACAACCCTAAACCCCTAACAACAAACAACACTAACACCCTAACAACAAAAGACACTAAACCCCAACAAGAAACACTAAACCCCTAACAACAAACACTAACCCCCTAACAACAAACAACACTAAACCCCTAACAAGAAACTAACCTAACCCTGTAACAACAAAGAACACTAACCTCCTAACAACAAACAATCCTAACCCCCTAACAAATAACAACACTAAAACCCTAAGAACAAACAACACTAACACCCTAACAACAAAAACTACTAAACCCCAACAAGAAACAACCCTAAACACCTAACAACAAACACTAACCCCCTAACAACAAACAACACTAAACCTCTAACAAGAAACTAAAATAACCCTGTAACAACAAACAACCCTAACCTCCTAACAACAAACAACCTTAACCCCCTAACAACAAACAACCCTAAACCCCTAACAACAAACAACACTAACACCCTAACAACAAAAAACACTAAACACCAACAAGAAACAACACTAAACCCCTAACAACAAACACTAACCCCCTAACAACAAACAACACTAAACCCCTAACAAGAAACTAACCTAACCCTGTAACAACAAACACCCCTAACATCCTAACAACAAACATCCTTAACCCCCTAACAACAAACAACCCTAAACCCCTAACAACAAACAATCCTAACCCCCTAACAACCAACAACTCTCACCCCCTAACCACAAACAACACTTACACCCTAACCACAAACAACACTAACACCCTAACAACAAAAACCACTAAACCCCAACAAGAAACAAGACTAAACCCCTAACAACAAACACTAACCCCCTAACAACAAACAACACTAAACCCCTAACAAGAAACTAACCTAACCCTGTAACAACAAACAACCCTAACCTCCTAACAACAAACAACCCTAACCCCCTAACAAACAACAACACTAACCCCCTAACCACAAACAACACTAATACCCTAACAACAAAAACTACTAAACCCCAACAAGAAACAACCCTAAACCCCTAACAACAAACACTAACCCCCTAACAACAAACAACACTAAACCCCTAACAAGAAACTAACCTAACCCCGTAACAACAAACAACCCTAACCTCCTAACAACAAACAACCTTAAACCCCTAACAACAAACAACCCTAAACCCCTAACAACAAACACTACTAACACCCTAACAACAAAAGCCACTAAACCCCAACAAGAAACAACACTAAACCCCTAACAACAAACACTAACCCCATAACAACAAACAACACTAAACCCTTAACAAGAAACTAACCTAACCCTGTAACAAAAAACAACCCTAACCTCCTAACAACAAACAACCTTAACCCCCTAACAACAAACAATCCTAACCCTCTAACAACCAACAACGCTCACCCCCTAACCACAAACAACACTAACACCCTAACCACAAACAACACTAACCCCGTAAGAACAAACAACACTAACCCCCTAACAACAAACAACACTAACACCCTAACAACAAAAACTACTAAACCCCAAGAAGAAACAACCCTAAACCCCTAACAACAAACACTAACCCCCTAACAACAAGCAACTCTAAACCCCTAACAAGAAACTAACCTAACCCCGTAACAACAAACAACCCTAACCTCCTAACAGCAAACAACCTTAAACCCCTAACAACAAACAACCCTAAACCCCTAAGAACAAACAACACTAACACCCTAACAACAAAAACCACTAAACCCCAACAAGAAACAATACTAAACCCCTAACAACAAACACTAACCCCCTAACAACAAACAACACTAAACCCCTAACAAGAAACTAACCTAACCCTGTAAAAACAAACAACCCTAACCTCCTAACAACAAACAACCCTAAGCCCCTAACAAACAACAACACTAACCCCCTAACCACAAACAACACTAACACCCTAACAACAAAAACTACTAAACCCCAACAAGAAACAACCCTAAACCCCTAACAACAAACACTAACCCCCTAACAACAAACAACACTAAACCCCTAACAAGAAACTAACCTATCCCCGTAACAACAAACATCCCTAACCTCCTAACAGCAAACAACCTTAAACCCCTAACAACAAACAACCCTAAACCCCTAACAACAAACAACACTAACACCCTAACAACAAAAACCACTAAACCCCAACAAGAAACAACACTAAACCCCTAACAACAAACACTAACCCCCTAACAACAAACAACACTAAACCCCTAACAAGAAAATAACCTAACCCCATAACAACAAACAACCCTAACCTCCTAACAACAAACAACCTTAAACCCCTAACAACAAACAACCCTAAACCCCTAACAACAAACAACACTAAGACCCTAACAACAAAAACCACTAAACCCCAACAAGAAACAACACTAAACCCCTAACAACAAACACTAACCCCCTAACAACAAACAACACTAAACCCCTAACAAGAAACTAACCTAACCCTGTAACAACAAACAACCCTAACCTCCTAACAACAAAACACCTTAACCCCCTAACAACAAACAACCCTAAACCCCTAACAACAAACAATCCTAACCCCCTAACAACCAACAACTCTCACCCCCTAACCACAAACAACACTAACACCCCAACCACAAACAACACTAACACCCTAACAACAAAAACTACTAAACCCCAAAAAGATACAACCCTAAACCCCTAACAACAAACACTAACCCCCTAGCAACAAACCACACTAAACCCCTAACAAGAAACTAACGTAACCCCGTAACAACAAACAACCCTAACCTCCTAACAACAAACAACCTTAAACCCCTAACAACAAACAACCCTAAAAAACCCCTAACAACAAACAACACTAACACCCTAACAACAAAAACCACTAAACCCCAACAAGAAACAACCCTAAACCCCTAACAACAAACACTAACCCCCTAACAACAAACAACACTAAACCTCTAACAAGAAACTAAAATAACCCTGTAACAACAAACAACCTTAACCTCCTAACAACAAACAACCTTAACCCCCTAACAACAAACAACCCTAAACCCCTAACAACAAACAACACTAACACCCTAACAACAAAAAACACTAAACCCCAACAAGAAACAACACTAAACCCCTAACAACAAACACTAACCCCCTAAGAACAAACAACACTAAACCCCTAACAAGAAACTAACCTAACCCTGTAACAACAAACAACACTAACATCCTAACAACAAACATCCTTAACCCCCTAACAACAAACAACCCTAAACCCCTAACAACAAACAATCCTAACCCCCTAACAACCAACAACTCTCACCCCCTAACCACAAACAACACTTACACCCTAACCACAAACAACACTAACACCCTAACAACAAAAACCACTAAACCCCAACAAGAAACAAGACTAAACCCCTAACAACAAACACTAACCTCCTAACAACAAACAACACTAAACCCCTAACAAGAAACTAACCTAACCCTGTAACCACAAACAACCCTAACCTCCTAACAACAAACAACCCTAACCCCCTAACAAACAACAACACTAACCCCCTAACCACAAACAACACTAATACCCTAACAACAAAAACTACTAAACCCCAACAAGAAACAACCCTAAACCCCTAACAACAAACACTAACCCCCTAACAACAAACAACACTAAACCCCTAACAAGAAACTAACCTAACCCCGTAACAACAAACAACCCTAACCTCCTAACAACAAACAACCTTAAACCCCTAACAACAAACAACCCTAAACCCCTAACAACAAACAACACTAACACCCTAACAACAAAAGCCACTAAACCCCAACAAGAAACAACACTAAACCCCTAACAACAAACACTAACCCCATAACAACAAACAACACTAAACCCTTAACAAGAAACTAACCTAACCCTGTAACAAAAAACAACCCTAACCTCCTAACAACAAACAACCTTAACCCCCTAACAACAAACAATCCTAACCCTCTAACAACCAACAACGCTCACCCCCTAACCACAAACAACACTAACACCCTAACCACAAACAACACTAACCCCGTAAGAACAAACAACACTAACCCCCTAACAACAAACAACACTAACACCCTAACAACAAAAACTACTAAACCCCAAGAAGAAACAACCCTAAACCCCTAACAACAAACACTAACCCCCTAACAACAAGCAACACTAAACCCCTAACAAGAAACTAACCTAACCCCGTAACAACAAACAGCCCTAACATCCTAACAGCAAACAATATTAAACCCCTAACAACAAACAACCCTAAACCCCTAACAACAAACAACACTAACACCCTAACAACAAAAACCACTAAACCCCAACAAGAAACAATACTAAACCCCTAACAACAAACACTAACCCCCTAACAACAAACAACACTAAACCCCTAACAAGAAACTAACCTAACCCTGTAAAAACAAACAACCCTAACCTCCTAACAACAAACAACCCTAAGCCCCTAACAAACAACAACACTAACCCCCTAACCACAAACAACACTAGCACCCTAACAACAAAAACTACTAAATCCCAACAAGAAACAACCCTAAACCCCTAACAACAAACACTAACCCCCTAACAACAAACAACACTAAACCCTTAACAAGAAACTAACCTAACCCCGTAACAACAAACAACCCTAACCTCCTAACAGCAAACAACATTAAACCCCTAACAACAAACAACCCTAAACCCCTAACAACAAACAATCCTAACCCCCTAACAACCAACAACTCTCACCCCCTAACCACAAACAACACTTACACCCTAACCACAAACAACACTAACACCCTAACAACAAAAACCACTAAACCCCAACAAGAAACAAGACTAAACCCCTAACAACAAACACTAACCCCCTAACAACAAACAACACTAAACCCCTAACAAGAAACTAACCTAACCCTGTAACAACAAACAACCCTAACCTCCTAACAACAAACAACCCTAACCCCCTAACAAACAACAACACTAACCCCCTAACCACAAACAACACTAATACCCTAACAACAAAAACTACTAAACCCCAACAAGAAACAACCCTAAACCCCTAACAACAAACACTAACCCCCTAACAACAAACAACACTAAACCCCTAACAAGAAACTAACCTAACCCCGTAACAACAAACAACCCTAACCTCCTAACAACAAACAACCTTAAACCCCTAACAACAAACAACCCTAAACCCCTAACAACAAACAACACTAACACCCTAACAACAAAAGCCACTAAACCCCAACAAGAAACAACACTAAACCCCTAACAACAAACACTAACCCCATAACAACAAACAACACTAAACCCTTAACAAGAAACTAACCTAACCCTGTTACAAAAAACAACCCTAACCTCCTAACAACAAACAACCTTAACCCCGTAACAACAAACAATCCTAACCCTCTAACAACCAACAACGCTCACCCCCTAACCACAAACAACACTAACACCCTAACCACAAACAACACTAACCCCGTAAGAACAAACAACACTAACCCCCTAACAACAAACAACACTAACACCCTAACAACAAAAACTACTAAACCCCAAGAAGAAACAACCCTAAACCCCTAACAACAAACACTAACCCCCTAACAACAAGCAACTCTAAACCCCTAACAAGAAACTAACCTAACCCCGTAACAACAAACAACCCTAACCTCCTAACAGCAAACAACCTTAAACCCCTAACAACAAACAACCCTAAACCCCTAACAACAAACAACACTAACACCCTAACAACAAAAACCACTAAACCCCAACAAGAAACAATACTAAACCCCTAACAACAAACACTAACCCCCTAACAACAAACAACACTAAACCCCTAACAAGAAACTAACCTAACCCTGTAAAAACAAACAACCCTAACCTCCTAACAACAAACAACCCTAAGCCCCTAACAAACAACAACACTAACCCCCTAACCACAAACAACACTAACACCCTAACAACAAAAACTACTAAACCCCAACAAGAAACAACCCTAAACCCCTAACAACAAACACTAACCCCCTAACAACAAACAACACTAAACCCCTAACAAGAAACTAACCTAACCCCGTAACAACAAACATCCCTAACCTCCTAACAGCAAACAACCTTAAACCCCTAACAACAAACAACCCTAAACCCCTAACAACAAACAACACTAACACCCTAACAACAAAAACCACTAAACCCCAACAAGAAACAACACTAAACCCCTAACAACAAACACTAACCCCCTAACAACAAACAACACTAAACCCCTAACAAGAAAATAACCTAACCCCATAACAACAAACAACCCTAACCTCCTAACAACAAACAACCTTAAACCCCTAACAACAAACAACCCTAAACCCCTAACAACAAACAACACTAAGACCCTAACAACAAAAACCACTAAACCCCAACAAGAAACAACACTAAACCCCTAACAACAAACACTAACCCCCTAACAACAAACAACACTAAACCCCTAACAAGAAACTAACCTAACCCTGTAACAACAAACAACCCTAACCTCCTAACAACAAAACACCTTAACCCCCTAACAACAAACAACCCTAAAGCCCTAACAACAAACAATCCTAACCCCCTAACAACCAACAACTCTCACCCCCAACCACAAACAACACTAACACCCCAACCACAAACAACACTAACACCCTAACAACAAAAACTACTAAACCCCAAAAAGAAACAACCCTAAACCCCTAACAACAAACACTAACCCCCTAGCAACAAACCACACTAAACCCCTAACAAGAAACTAACCTAACCCCGTAACAACAAACAACCCTAACCACCTAACAACAAACACCCTTAAACCCCTAACAACAAACAACCCTAAAAAACCCCTAACAACAAACAACACTAACACCCTAACAACAAAAACCACTAAACCCCAACAAGAAACAACCCTAAACCCCTAACAACAAACACTAACCCCCTAACAACAAACAACACTAAACCTCTAACAAGAAACTAAAATAACCCTGTAACAACAAACAACCTTAACCTCCTAACAACAAACAACCTTAACCCCCTAACAACAAACAACCCTAAACCCCTAACAACAAACAACACTAACACCCTAACAACAAAAAACACTAAACCCCAACAAGAAACAACACTAAACCCCTAACAACAAACACTAACCCCCTAACAACAAACAACACTAAACCCCTAACAAGAAACTAACCTAACCCTGTAACAACAAACAACCCTAACATCCTAACAACAAACATCCTTAACCCCCTAACAACAAACAACCCTAAACCCCTAACAACAAACAATCCTAACCCCCTAACAACCAACAACTCTCACCCCCTAACCACAAACAACACTTACACCCTAACCACAAACAACACTAACACCCTAACAACAAAAACCACTAAACCCCAACAAGAAACAAGACTAAACCCCTAACAACAAACACTAACCCCCTAACAACAAACAACACTAAACCCCTAACAAGAAACTAACCTAACCCTGTAACAACAAACAACCCTAACCTCCTAACAACAAACAACCCTAACCCCCTAACAAACAACAACACTAACCCCCTAACCACAAACAACACTAATACCCTAACAACAAAAACTACTAAACCCCAACAAGAAACAACCCTAAACCCCTAACAACAAACACTAACCCCCTAACAACAAACAACACTAAACCCCTAACAAGAAACTAACCTAACCCCGTAACAACAAACAACCCTAACCTCCTAACAACAAACAACCTTAAACCCCTAACAACAAACAACCCTAAACCCCTAACAACAAACAACACTAACACCCTAACAACAAAAGCCACTAAACCCCAACAAGAAACAACACTAAACCCCTAACAACAAACACTAACCCCATAACAACAAACAACACTAAACCCTTAACAAGAAACTAACCTAACCCTGTAACAAAAAACAACCCTAACCTCCTAACAACAAACAACCTTAACCCCCTAACAACAAACAATCCTAACCCTCTAACAACCAACAACGCTCACCCCCTAACCACAAACAACACTAACACCCTAACCACAAACAACACTAACCCCGTAAGAACAAACAACACTAACCCTCTAACAACAAACAACACTAACACCCTAACAACAAAAACTACTAAACCCCAAGAAGAAACAACCCTAAACCCCTAACAACAAACACTAACCCCCTAACAACAAGCAACACTAAACCCCTAACAAGAAATTAACCTAACCCCGTAACAACAAACAACCCTAACCTCCTAACAGCAAACAACATTAAACCCCTAACAACAAACAACCCTAAACCCCTAACAACAAACAACACTAACACCCTAACAACAAAAACCGCTAAACCCCAACAAGAAACAATACTAAACCCCTAACAACAAACACTAACCCCCTAACAACAAACAACACTAAACCCCTAACAAGAAACTAACCTAACCCTGTAAAAACAAACAACCCTAACCTCCTAACAACAAACAACCCTAAGCCCCTAACAAACAACAACACTAACCCCCTAACCACAAACAACACTAACACCCTAACAACAAAAACTACTAAATCCCAACAAGAAACAACCCTAAACCCCTAACAACAAACACTAACCCCCTAACAACAAACAACACTAAACCCCTAACAAGAAACTAACCTAACCCCGTAACAACAAACAACCCTAACCTCCTAACAGCAAACAACATTAAACCCCTAACAACAAACAACCCTAAACCCCTAACAACAAACAATCCTAACCCCCTAACAACCAACAACTCTCACCCCCTAACCACAAACAACACTTACACCCTAACCACAAACAACACTAACACCCTAACAACAAAAACCACTAAACCCCAACAAGAAACAAGACTAAACCCCTAACAACAAACACTAACCCCTAACAACAAACAACACTAAACCCCTAACAAGATACTAACCTAACCCTGTAACAACAAACAACCCTAACCTCCTAACAACAAACAACCCTAACCCCCTAACAAACAACAACACTAACCCCCTAACCACAAACAACACTAATACCCTAACAACAAAAACTACTAAACCCCAACAAGAAACAACCCTAAACCCCTAACAACAAACACTAACCCCCTAACAACAAACAACACTAAACCCCTAACAAGAAACTAACCTAACCCCGTAACAACAAACAACCCTAACCTCCTAACAACAAACAACCTTAAACCCCTAACAACAAACAACCCTAAACCCCTAACAACAAACAACACTAACACCCTAACAACAAAAGCCACTAAACCCCAACAAGAAACAACACTAAACCCCTAACAACAAACACTAACCCCATAACAACAAACAACACTAAACCCTTAACAAGAAACTAACCTAACCCTGTAACAAAAAACAACCCTAACCTCCTAACAACAAACAACCTTAACCCCCTAACAACAAACAATCCTAACCCTCTAACAACCAACAACGCTCACCCCCTAACCACAAACAACACTAACACCCTAACCACAAACAACACTAACCCCGTAAGAACAAACAACACTAACCCCCTAACAACAAACAACACTAACACCCTAACAACAAAAACTACTAAACCCGAAGAAGAAACAACCCTAAACCCCTAACAACAAACACTAACCCCCTAACAACAAGCAACTCTAAACCCCTAACAAGAAACTAACCTAACCCCGTAACAACAAACAACCCTAACCTCCTAACAGCAAACAACCCTAAACCCCTAACAACAAACAACCCTAAATCCCTAACAACAAACAACACTAACACCCTAACAACAAAAACCACTAAACCCCAACAAGAAACAATACTAAACCCCTAACAACAAACACTAACCCCCTAACAACAAACAACACTAAACCCCTAACAAGAAACTAACCTAACCCTGTAAAAACAAACGACCCTAACCTCCTAACAACAAACAACCCTAAGCCCCTAACAAACAACAACACTAACCCCCTAACCACAAACAACACTAACACCCTAACAACAAAAACTACTAAACCCCAACAAGAAACAACCCTAAACCCCTAACAACAAACACTAACCCCCTAACAACAAACAACACTAAACCCCTAACAAGAAACTAACCTAACCCCGTAACAACAAACAACCCTAACCTCCTAACAACAAACAACCTTAAACCCCTAACAACAAACAACCCTAAACCCCTAACAACAAACAACACTAACACCCTAACAACAAAAGCCACTAAACCCCAACAAGAAACAACACTAAACCCCTAACAACAAACACTAACCCCCTAACAACAAACAACACTAAACCCCTAACAAGAAACTAACCTAACCCTGTAACAACAAACAGCCCTAACCTCATAACAACAAACCACCTTAACCCCCTAACAACAAACAACCCTAAACCCCTAACAACAAACAATCCTAACCCTCTAACAACCAACAACTCTCACCCTCTAACCACAAACAACACTAACACCCTAACCACAAACAACACTAACCCCGTAAGAATAAACAACACTAACCCCCTAACAACAAGCAACACTAACACCCTAACAACAAAAACCACTAAACCCCAACAAGAAACAACACTAAACCCATAACAACAAACACTAACCCCCTAACAACAAAAAACACTAAACCCCTAACAAGAAACTAACCTAACCCTGTAAAAACAAACAACCCTAACCTCCTAACAACAAACAACCCTAACCCCCTAACAAACAACAACACTAACCCCCTATCCACAAACAACACTAACACCCTAACAACAAAAACTACTAAACCCCAACAAGAAACAACCCTAAACCCGTCACAACAAACACTAACCCCCTAACAACAAACAACACTAAACCTCTAACAAGAAACTAACCTAACCCTGTAACAACAAACCTCCCTAACCTCCTAACAACAAACAACCTTAACCCCCTAACAACAAACAACCCTAAACCCCTAACAACAAACAACACTAACACCCTAACAACAAAAAACACTAAACCCCAACAAGAAACAACACTAAACCCCTAACAACAAAGACTAACCCCCTAACAACAAACAACACTAAACCCCTAACAAGAAACTAACCTAACCCTGTAACAACAAACAACCCTAACCTCCTAACAACGAACCACCTTAACCCCCTAACAACAAACAACCCTAAACCCCTAACAACAAACAATCCTAACCCCCTAACAACCAACAACTCTCACCCCCTAACCACAAACAACACTAACACCCTAACCACAAACAACACTAACACCCTAACAACAAAAACTACTAAACCCCAAAAAGAAACAACCCTAAACCCCTAACAACAAACACTAACCCCCTAGCAACAAACCACACTAAACCCCTAACAAGAAACTAACCTAACCCCGTAACAACAAACAACCCTAACCTCCTAACAACAGACAACCTTAAACCACTAACAACAAACAACCCTAAACCCCTAACAACAAACAACACTAACACCTAACAACAAAAACCACTAAACCCCAACAAGAAACAACCCTATACCCCTAACAACAAACACTAACCCCCTAACAACAAACAACACTAAACCCCTAACAAGAAACTAAACTAACCCTGTAACAACAAACAACCCTAACCTCCTAACAACAAACAACCTTAACCCCCTAACAACAAACAACCCTAAACCCCCAACAACAAACAATCCTAACCCCGTAACAACCAACAACGCACACCCCCTAACCACAAACAACACTAACACCCTAACCACAAACAACACTAACCCCGTAAGAACAAACAACACTAACCCCCTAACAACAAACAACACTAACACCCTAACAACAAAAACTACTAAACCCCAACAGGAAACAACCCTAAACCCCTAACAACAAACACTAACCCCCTAACAACAAACAACACTAAACCCCTAACAAGAAACTAACCTAACCCCATAACAACAAATAACCCTAACCTCCTAACAACAAACAACCTTAAACCCCTAAAAACAAACAACCCTAAACCCCTAACAACAAACAACACTAACACCCTAGCAACAAAAACCACTAAACCCCAACAAGAAACAACACTAAACCCCTAACAACAAACACTAACCCCCTAACAACAAACAACACTAAACCCCTAACAAGAAACTAACCTAACCCTGTAACAACAAAGAACACTAACCTCCTAACAACAAACAATCCTAACACCCTAACAAATAACAACACTAAAACCCTAAGAACAAACAACACTAACACCCTAACAACAAAAACTACTAAACCCCAACAAGAAACAACCCTAAACCCCTAACAACAAACACTAACCCCCTAACAACAAACAACACTAAACCCCTAACAAGAAACTAACCTAACCCCGTAACAACAAACAACCCTAACCTCCTAACAACAAACAACCTTAAACCCCTAACAACAAACAACCCTAAAAAACACCTAACAACAAACAACACTAACACCCTAACAACAAAAACCACTAAACCCCAACAAGAAACAACCCTAAACCCGTAACAACAAACACTAACCCCCTAACAACAAACAACACTAAACCTCTAACAAGAAACTAAAATAACCCTGTAACAACAAACAACCCTAACCTCCTAACAACAAACAACCTTTACCCCCTAACAACAAACAACCCTAAACCCCTAACAACAAACAACACTAACACCCTAACAACAAAAAACACTAAACCCCAACAAGAAACAACACTAAACCCCTAACAACAAACACTAACCCCCTAACAACAAACAACACTAAACCCCTAACAAGAAACTAACCTAACCCTGTAACAACAAACAACCCTAACATCCTAACAACAAACATCCTTAACCCCCTAACAACAAACAACCCTAAACCCCTAACAACAAAGAATCCTAACCCCCTAACAACCAACAACTCTCACCCCCTAACCACAAACAACACTTACACCCTAACCACAAACAACACTAACACCCTAACAACAAAAACTACTAAACCCCAAAAAGAAACAACCCTAAACCCCTAACAACAAACACTAACCCCCTAGCAACAAACCACACTAAACCCCTAACAAGAAACTAACCTAACCCCGTAACACCAAACAACCGTAACCTCCTAACAACAGACAACCTTAAACCCCTAACAACAAACAACCCTAAACCTCTAACAACAAACAACACTAACACCCTAACAAAAAAAACCACTAAACCCCAACAAGAAACAAGACTAAACCCTAACAACAAACACTAACCCCCTAACAACAAACAACACTAAACCCCTAACAAGAAACTAACCTAACCCTGTAACAACAAACAACCCTAACCTACTAACAACAAACAACCCTAACCCCCTAACAAACAACAACACTAACCCCCTAACCACAAACAACACTAATACCCTAACAACAAAAACTACTAAACCCCAACAAGAAACAACCCTAAACCCCTAACAACAAACACTAACCCCCTAACAACAAACAACACTAAACCCCTAACAAGAAACTAACCTAACCCCATAACAACAATCAACCCTAACCTCCTAACAACAAACAACCTTAAACCCCTAACAACAAACAACCCTAAACCCCTAACAACAAACAACACTAACACCCTAACAACAAAAGCCACTAAACCCCAACAAGAAACAACACTAAACCCCTAACAACAAACACTAACCCCCTAACAACAAACAACACTAAACCCCTAACAAGAAACTAACCTAATCCTGTAACAACAAACAGCCCTAACCTCCTAACAACAAACCACCTTAACCCCCTAACAAAAAACAACCCTAAACCCCTAACAACAAACAATTCTAACCCCCTAACAACCAACAACTCTCACCCCCTAACCACAAACAACACTAACACCCTAACCACAAACAACACTAACCCCGTAAGAACAAACAACCCTAACCCCCTAACCACAAACAACACTAACACCCTAACAACAAAAACTACTAAACCCCAAAAAGAAACAACCCTAAACCCCTAACAACAAACACTAACCCCCTAACAACAAACAACACTAAACCCCTAACAAGAAACTAACCTAACCCCGTAACAACAAACAACCCTAACCTCCTAACAACAAACAACCTTAAACCCCTAACAACAAACAACCCTAAACCCCTAACAACAAACAGCACTAACACCCTAACAACAAAAAACACTAAACCCCAACAAGAAACAACACTAAACCCCTAACAACAAAGACTAACCCCCTAACAACAAACAACACTAAACCCCTAACAAGAAACTAACCTAACCCTGTAACAACAAACAACCCTAACCTCCTAACAACGAACCACCTTAACCCCCTAACAACAAACAACCCTAAACCCCTAACAACAAACAATCCTAACCCCCTAACAACCAACAACTCTCACCCCCTAACCACAAACAACACTAACACCCTAACCACAAACAACAGTAACACCCTAACAACAAAAACTACTAAACCCCAAAAAGAAACAACCCTAAACCCCTAACAACAAACACTAACCCCCTAGCAACAAACCACACTAAACCCCTAACAAGAAACTAACCTAACCCCGTAACAACAAACAACCCTAAACTCCTAACAACAGACAACCTTAAACCCCTAACAACAAACAACCCTAAACCCCTAACAACAAACAACACTAACACCTAACAACAAAAACCACTAAACCCCAACAAGAAACAACCCTATACCCCTAACAACAAACACTAACCCCCTAACAACAAACAACACTAAACCCCTAACAAGAAACTAAACTAACCCTGTAACAACAAACAACCCTAACCTCCTAACAACAAACAACCTTAACCCCCTAACAACAAACAACCCTAAACCCCCAACAACAAACAATCCTAACCCCGTAACAACCAACAACGCACACCCCCTAACCACAAACAACACTAACACCCTAACCACAAACAACACTAACCCCGTAAGAACAAACAACACTAACCCCCTAACAACAAACAACACTAACACCCTAACAACAAAAACTACTAAACCCCAACAGGAAACAACCCTAAACCCCTAACAACAAACACTAACCCCCTAACAACAAACAACACTAAACCCCTAACAAGAAACTAACCTAACCCCATAACAACAAATAACCCTAACCTCCTAACAACAAACAACCTTAAACCCCTAAAAACAAACAACCCTAAACCCCTAACAACAAACAACACTAACACCCTAGCAACAAAAACCACTAAACCCCAACAAGAAACAACACTAAACCCCTAACAACAAACACTAACCCCCTAACAACAAACAACACTAAACCCCTAACAAGAAACTAACCTAACCCTGTAACAACAAAGAACACTAACCTCCTAACAACAAACAATCCTAACCCCCTAACAAATAACAACACTAAAACCCTAAGAACAAACAACACTAACACCCTAACAACAAAAACTACTAAACCCCAACAAGAAACAACCCTAAACCCCTAACAACAAACATTAACCCCCTAACAACAAACAACACTAAACCCCTAACAAGAAACTAACCTAACCCCGTAACAACAAACAACCCTAACCTCCTAACAACAAACAACCTTAAACCCCTAACAACAAACAACCCTAAAAAACACCTAACAACAAACAACACTAACACCCTAACAACAAAAACCACTAAACCCCAACAAGAAACAACCCTAAACCCGTAACAACAAACACTAACCCCCTAACAACAAACAACACTAAACCTCTAACAAGAAACTAAAATAACCCTGTAACAACAAACAACCCTAACCTCCTAACAACAAACAACCTTTACCCCCTAACAACAAACAACCCTAAACCCCTAACAACAAACAACACTAACACCCTAACAACAAAAAACACTAAACCCCAACAAGAAACAACACTAAACCCCTAAGAACAAACACTAACCCCCTAACAACAAACAACACTAAACCCCTAACAAGAAACTAACCTAACCCTGTAACAACAAACAACCCTAACATCCTAACAACAAACATCCTTAACCCCCTAACAACAAACAACCCTAAACCCCTAACAACAAAGAATCCTAACCCGGTAACAACCAACAACTCTCACCCCCTAACCACAAACAACACTAACACCCTAACCTCAAACAACACTAACCCCGTAAGAACAAACAACACTAACCCCCTAACAACAAACAACACTAAACCCCTAACAAGAAACTAACCTAACCCTGTAACAACAAACAACCCTAACGTCCTAACAACAAACCACCTTAACCCCCTAAAAAACCAACAACACTAACCCCCTAACCACCAACAGCACTAACCCAGTAAAAACAAAAAAAACTAACCCCCTAACAACAACCAACACTAATCCCCTAAAAACAAACAACACTAACCCCCAACAAGAAAGAACCCAAATCCTCTAAGAACAAACAACTCTAACCCCCAACAACAAAAAACTCGGAACCCCTAACAACAAGCAACACTAACCCACTAACAACAAACAACCCTAAACCCCTAACAACAAACAACCCTTACCACCTAACAACCAACAGCACTAACCCCTAAGCAAAAACACTAACACCCTAACAACAAAACCCACTAAACCCTAACAAGAAACAACCCTAAACACCTAACAACAAACAACACTAACCCCCTAACAACAAACAACACTAACACCCTAACAACAAAGATCCCTAACCCCCTAAAAACAAACATCACTAAGCCCCAACAACAAACAACACTAACCCTCTAACAACAACCCTAATCCCCTAACTACAAACAACACTAACCCACTAACAACAAACAAAACTAACCCCCTGAAAAACAACACAAATCCCAAACAGCAAACAACTCTCACACCCTAACAACAAACAACACTAACCCCCTAACAACAAACAACCCTAAACCCCTAACATCAAAGAACACTAACACCCTAACAAAAAACAATCCTAACGCCCTAACAACAAACAACACTAACCACCGAACAGCAAACAACACTAACACCCTAACAACAAAAACCACTAAAGCCCAACAAGAAACAACCCTAAATCCCTAAATACAAACAACACTAACCCCCTAAAAACAAACACCAACACCCTAACAACAAAAACTACTAAACCCCAACAAGAAACAACCCTAAACCCCTAACAACAAACACTAACCCCCTAACAACAAACAACACTAAACCCCTAACAAGAAACTAACCTAACCCCGTAACAACAAACAACCCTAACCTCCTAACAACAAACAACCTTAAACCCCTAACAACAAACAACCCTAAACCCCTAACAACAAACAACACTAACACCCTAACAACAAAAACCACTAAACCCCAACAAGAAAGAACACTAAACCCCTAACAACAAACACTAACTCCCTAACAACAAACAACACTAAACCCCTAACAAGAAACTAAACTAACCCTGTAACAACAAACAACCCTAACCTCCTAACAACAAACAACCTTAACCCCCTAACAGCAAACAACCCTAAATCCCTAACAACAAACAATCCTAACCCCTTTACAACCAACAACGCTCACCCCCTAAGCACAAACAGAACTAACACCCTAACCACAAACAACACTAACCCCGTAAGAACAAACAACACTAACCCCCTAACAACAAACAACACTAACACCCTAACAACAAAAACTACTAAACCCCAACAAGAAACAACCCTAAACCCCTAACAACAAACACTAACCCCCTAACAACCAACAACACTAAACCGCTAACAAGAAACTAACCTATCCCCGTAACAACAAACAACCCTAACATCCTAAATACAAACAACCTTAAACCCCTAACAACAAACAACCCTAAACCCCTAACAACAAACAACACTAACACCCTAACAACAAAAACCACTAAATTCCAACAAGAAACAACACTAAACCCCTAACAACAAACACTAACCTCCTAACAACAAACAACACTAAACCCCTAACAAGAAACTAACCTAACCCTGTAAGAACAAACAACCCTAACCTCGTAACAACAAACAACCGTAACCCCCTAACAAACAACAACACTAACCCCCTAACCACAAACAACACTAACACCCTAACAACAAAAACTACTAAACCCCAACAAGAAACAACCCTAAACCCCTAACAACAAACACTAACCCCCTAACAACAAACAACACTAAACCGCTAACAAGAAACTAACCTAACCCTGTAACAACAAACAACCCTAACCTGCTAACAACAAACAACCTTAAACCCCTATCAACAAACAACCCTAAAACCCTAACAACAAACAACACTAACACCCTAACAACAAAAAACACTAAACCCCAACAAGAAACAACCCTAAACCCCTAAGAACTAACACTAACCACCTAACAACAAACAACACTAAACCCTTAACAAGAAACTAACCTAACCCTGTAACAAAAAACAACCCTAACCTCCTAACAACAAACAACCTTAACCCCCTAACAACAAACAATCCTAACCCTCTAACAACCAACAACGCTCACCCCCTAACCACAAACAACACTAACACCCTCACCACAAACAACACTAACCCCGTAAGAACAAACAACACTAACCCCCTAACAAAAAACAACACTAACACCCTAACAACAAAAACTACTAAACCCCAACAGGAAACAACCCTAAACCCCTAACAACAAACACTAACCCCCTAACAACAAACAACACTAAACCCCTAACAAGAAACTAACCTAACCCCGTAACAACAAATAACCCTAACCTCCTAACAACAAACAACCTTAAACCCCTAAAAACAAACAACCCTAAAACCCTAACAACAAACAACACTAACACCCTAACAACAAAAACCACTAAACCCCAACAAGAAACAACACTAAACCCCTAACAACAAACACTAACCCCCTAACAACAAACAACACTAAACCCCTAACAAGAAACTAACCTAACCCTGTAACAACAAAGAACACTAACCTCCTAACAACAAACAATCCTAACCCCCTAACAAATAACAACACTAACCCCCTAAGAACAAACAACACTAACACCCAAACAACAAAAACTACTAAACCCCAACAAGAAACAACCCTAAACCCCTAACAACAAACACTAACCCCCTAACAACAAACAATACTAAACCCCTAAAAAGAAACTAACCTAACCCTCTAACAAAAAACAACCCTTACCTCCTAACAACAAACAAACTTAACCCCCTAACAACAAACAATCCTAACCCTCTAACAACCAACAACGCTCACCCCCTAACCACAAACAACACTAACACCCTAACCACAAACAACACTAACCCCGTAAGAACAAACAACACTAACCCCCTAACAACAAACAACACTAACACCCTAACAACAAAAACTACTAAACCCCAAAAAGAAACAACCCTAAACCCCTAACAAGAAACACTAACCCCCTAAAAACAAACAACACTAAACCCCTAACAAGAAACTAACCTAACCCCGTAACAACAAACAACCCTACCCTCCTAACAACAAACAACCTTAAACCCCTAACAACAAACAACCCTAAACCCCTAACAACAAACAACACTAACACCTAACAACAAAAACCACCAAACCCCAACAAGAAACAACCCTAAACCCCTAACAACAAACACTAACCCCCAACAACAAACAACACTAAACCCCTAACAAGAAACTAACCTAACCCTGTAACAACAAACAACCCTAACCTCCTAACAACAAACAACCTTAACCCCCTAACAACAAACAACCCTAAACCCCTAACAACAAACAATCCTAACCCCCTAACAACCAACAACGCACACCCCCTAACCACAAACAACACTAACACCCTAACCACAAACAACACTAACCCCGTAAGAACAAACAACACTAACCCCCTAACAACAAACAACACTAACACCCTAACAACAAAAACTACTAAACCCCAACAAGAAACAACACTAAACCCCTAACAACAAACACTAACCCCCTAACAACAAACAACACTAAACCCCTAACAAGAAACTAACCTAACCCCGTAACAACAAACAACCCTAACCTCCTAGCAACAAACAACCTTAAACCCCTAAAAACAAACAACCCTAAACGCCTAACAACAAACTACACTAACACCCTAAAAACAAAAACCACTAAACCCCAACAAGAAACAACACTAAACCCCTAACAACAAACACTAACCCCCTAACAACAAACAACACTAAACCCCTAACAAGAAACTAACCTAACCCTGTAACAACAAAGAACACTAACCTCCTAACAACAAACAATCCTAACCCCCTAGCAAACAACAACACTAACCCCCTAAGAACAAACAACACTAACACCCTAACAACAAAAACTACTAAACCCCAACAAGAAACAACCCTAAACCCCTAACAACAAACACTAACCCCCTAACAACAAACAACACTAAACCCCTAACAAGAAACTAACCTAACCCCGTAACAACAAACAACCCTAACCTCCTAACAACAAGCAACCTTAAACCCCTAACAACAAACAACCCTAAACCCCTAACAACAAACAACACTAACACCCTAACAACAAAAACCACTAAACCCCTACAAGAAACAACACTAAACCCCTAACAACAAACACTAACCCCCTAACAACAAACAACACTAAACCCCTAACAAGAAACTAACCTAACCCTGTAACAACAAACCTCCCTAACCTCCTAACAACAAACAACCTTAACCCCCTAACAACAAACAACCCTAAACCCCTAACAACAAACAACACTAACACCCTAACAACAAAAACCAATAACCCCAACAAGAAACAACACTAAACCCCTAACAACAAACACTAACCCTCTAACAACAAACAACACTAAACCCCTAACAAAAAATAACCTAACCCTGTAACAACAAACAACCCTAACCTCCTAACAACAAACCACCTTAACCCCCTAACAACAAACAACCATAAACCCCTAAGAACAAAGAATAATAACCCCCTAACAACCAACAACTCTCACCCCCTAACCACAAACAACACTAACACCCTAACCACAAACAACACTAACACCCTAACAACAAAAACTACTAAACCCCAAAAAGAAACAACCCTAAACCCCTAACAACAAACACTAACCCCCTAGCAACAAACCACACTAAACCCCTAACAAGAAACTAACCTAACCCCGTAACAACAAACAACTCTAACCTCCTAACAACAAACAACCTTAAACCCCTAACAACAAACAACCCTAAACCTCTAACAACAAACAACACTAACACCCTAACAACAAAAAACACTAAACCCCAACAAGAAACAAGACTAAACCCCTAACAACAAACACTAACCCCCTAACAACAAACAACACTAAACCCCTAACAAGAAACTAACCTAACCCCGTAACAACAAACAACCCTAACCTCCTAACAACAAACAACCTTAAACCCCTAACAACAAACAACCCTAAACCCCTAACAACAAAGAACACTAACACCCTAACAACAAAAACCACTAAACCCCAACAAGAAAAAACACTAAACCCCTAACAACAAACACTAACCCCCTAACAACAAACAACACTAAACCCCTAACAAGAAACTAACCTAACCCTGTAACAACAAACAGCCTTAACCTCCTAACAACAAACCACCTTAACCCCCTAACAACAAACAACCCTAAACCCCTAACAACAAACAATCCTAACCCCCTAACAACCAACAACTCTCACCCCCTAACCACAAACAACACTAACACCCTAACCACAAACAACACTAACCCCGTAAGAACAAACAACACTAACCCCCTAACAACAAAAAACACTAACACCCTAACAACAAAAACTACTAAACCCCAACAAGAAACAACCCTAAACCCCTAACAACAAACACTAACCCCCTAACAACAAACAACACTAAACCCCTAACAAGAAACTAACCTAACCCTGTAACAACAAAAAGCCCTAACCTCCTAACAACAAACAACCTTAACCCCCTAATAACAAACAAATCTAAACCCCTAACAAGAAACAATTCTAACCCCCTAACAACCAACAACGCTCACCCCCTAACCACAAACAACACTAACACCCTAACCACAAAAACACTAACCCCGTAAGAACAAACAACACTAACCCCCTACCAACAAACAACCTTAAACCCCTAACAACAAACAACACTAAACCCCTAACAACAAACAACACTAACACCCTAACAACAAAAACCACTAAACCCCAACAAGAAACAACACTAAACCCCTAACAACAAACACTAACCCTCAAACAACAAACAACCCTAAACCCCTAACAAAAAGCTAACCTAACCCTGTAACAACAAACAACCCTAACCTCCTAACAACAAACAACCCTAACCCCCTAACAAACAACACTAACCCCCTAACCACAAACGACACTAACACCCTAACAACAAAAACTACTAAACCCCAACAAGAAGCAAACCTAAACCCCTAACAACAAACACTAACCCCCTAACAACAAACAACACTAAACCCCTAACAAGAAACTAACCTAACCCTGTAACAACAAACAACCCTAACCTCCTAACAGCAAACAACCTTAAACCCCTAACAACAAACAAGCCTAAACCCCTAACAACAAACAATCCTAACCCCCTAACAACCAACAACGCTCACCCCCTAACCACAAACAACACTAACACCCTAACCACAAACAACACTAACCCCGTAAGAACAAACAACACTAACCCCCTAACAACAAACAACACTAACACCCTAACAACAAAAAACACTAAACGCAACAAGAAACAACCCTAAACCCCTAACAACAAACACTAACCCCCTAACAACAAACAACACTAAACCCCTAACAAGAAACTAACCTAACCCCGTAACAACAAACAACCCTAACCTCCTAACAACAAACAACCTTAAACTCCTAACAACAAACAACCCTAAACCCCTAACAACAAACAACACTAACACCCTAACAACAAAAACCACTAAACCCCAACAAGAAACAACACTAAACCCCTAACAACAAACACTAAACCCCTAACAAGAAACTAACCTAACCCTGTAACAACAAACAACCCTAACCTCCTAACAACAAACAACCCTAACCCCTAACAAACAACAACACTAACCCCCTAACAACAAACAACCCTAAACCCCTAACAACAAACAACACTAACACCCTAACAACAAAAACCACTAAACCCCAACAAGAATCAACACTAAACCCCTAACAACAAACACTAACCCCCTAACAACAAACAGCACTAAACCCCTAAGAAGAAACTAACCTAACCCTGTAAAAACAAACAACCCTAACCTCCTAACAACAAACAACCCTAACCCCCTAACAAACAACAACACTAACCCCCTAACCACAAACAACACTAACACACTAACAACTAAAACTACTAAACCCCAACAAGAAACAACCCTAAACCCCTAACAACAAACACTAACCCCGTAACAACATACAACACTAAACCCCTAACAAGAAACTAACGTAACCCCGTAACAACAAACAACCCTAACCTCCTAACAACAAACAACCTTAAACCCCTAACAACAAACAACCCTAAACCCCTAACAACAAACAACACTACCACCCTAACAACAAAAACCACTAAACCCCAACAAGAAAAAACACTAAACCCCTAACAACAAACACTAACCCCCTAACAACAAACAACACTAAACCCCTAACAAGAAACTAACCTAACCCTGTAACAACAAACAACCCTAACCTCCTAACAACAAACAACCTTAACCCCCTAAGAACAAACAACCCTAAACCCCTAACAACAAACAATCCTAACCCCCTAACAACCAACAACGCACACCCCCAACCACAAACAACACTAACCCCGTAAGAACAAACAACACTAACCTCCTAACAACAAACAACACTAACACCCTAACAACAAAAACTACTAAACCCCAACAAGAAACAACCCTAAACCCCTAACAACAAACACTAACCCCCTAACAACAAAAAACACTAAACCCCTAATAAGAAACTAACCTAACCCCGTAACAACAAACAACCCTAAACCCCTAACAACAAACACTAACCCCTAACAACAAACAACCCTAAACCCCTAACAACAAACAACACTAACACCCTAACAACAAAAACCACTAAACCCCAACAAGAAACAACCCTAAACCCCTAACAACAAACACTAACCCCCTAACAACAAACAACACTAAACCCCTAACAAGAAACTAACCTAACCCTGTAACAACAAAGAACCCTAACATCCTAACAACAAACATCCTTAACCCCCTAACAACAAACAAACCTAAACCCCTAACAACAAAGAATCCTAACCCCCTAACAACCAACAACGCACACCCCCTAACCACAAACAACACTAACACCCTAACCACAATGAACACTAACCCCCTAAGAACAAACTACACTAACACCCTAACAACAAACAACACTAACACCCTAACAACAAAAACTGCTAAACCCCAACAAGAAAGAACCCTAAACCCCTAACAACAAACACTAACACCCTAACAACAAACAACACTAAACCCCTAACAAGAAACTAACCTAACCCCGTAACAACAAACAACACTAACCTCCTAACAACAAACAACCTTAAACCCCTAACAAGAAACAACCCTAAACCCCGAACAACAAACAACACTAACACCCTAACAACAAAAACCACTAAACCCCAACAAGAAACAACACTAAACCCCTAACAACAAACACTAACCCCCTAACAACAAACAACACTAAACCCCTAACAAGAAACTAACCTAACCCTGTAACAACAAACAACCCTAACCTCCTAACAACAAACCACCTTAACCCCCTAACAACAAACAACCCTAAATCCCTAACAACAAACAATCCTAACCCCCTAACAACCAACAACTCTCACCCCCTAACCACAAAGAACACTAACACCCTAACCACAAACAACACAAACCCCGTAAGAACAAACAACACTAACCCCCTAACCACAAACAACACTAACACCCTAACAACAAAAACTACTAAACCCCAAAAAGAAACAACCCTAAATCCCTAACAACAAACACTAACCCCCTAACAACAAACCACACTAAACCCCTAACAAGAAACTAACCTAACCCCGTAACAAGAAACAACCCTAACCTCCTAACAACAAACAACCTTAAACCCCTAACAACAAACAACTCTAAACCTCTAACAACAAACAACACTAACACCCTAACAACAAAAAACACTAAACCCAAACAAGAAACAACTCTAAATTCCTAACAACAAACACTAACCCCCTAACAACAAAAAACACTAAACCCCTAATAAGAAACTAACCTAACCCCGTAACAACAAACAACCCTAACCTCCTAACAACAAACAACCTTAAACCCCTAACAACAAACAACCCTAAACCCCTAACAACAAACACTAACACCCTAACAACAAAAACCACTAAACCCCAACAAGAAACAACACTAAACCCCTAACAGCAAACACTAACCCCCTAACAACAAACAACACTAAACCCCTAACAAGAAACTAACCTAACCCTGTAACAACAAACAACCCTAACCTCCTAACAACAAACAACCCTAACCCCCTAACAACATACACTAACCCTCTAACCACAAACAACACTAACACTCTAACAACAAAAACTACTAATCTCCAACAAGAAACAACCCTAAACCCCTAACAACAAACACTAACCCCCTAACAACAAACAACCCTAAACCCCTAACAACAAACAACACTAACACCCTAACAACAAAAACCACTAAACCCCAACAAGAAACAACACTAAACCCCTAACAACAAACACTAACCCCCTAACAACAAACAACACTAAACCCCTAACAAGAAACTAACCTAACCCTGTAACAACAAACAGCCCTAACCTTCTAACAACAAACAACCTTAACCCCCTAACAACAAACAACCCTAAACCCCTAACAACAAACAATCCTAACCCCCTAACAACCAACAACTCTCACCCCCTAACCACAAACAACACTAGCACCCTAACCACAAACAACACTAACCCCGTAAGAACAAACAACACTAACCCCCTAACCACAAACAACACTAACACCCTAACAACAAAAACTACTAAACCCCAACAAGAAACAACCCTAAACCCCTAAGAACAAACACTAACCCCCGAACATCAAACAACACTAAACCCCTAACAAGAGACTAACCTAACCCCGTAACAACAAACAACCCTAACCTCCTAAAAACAAACAACCTTAAACCCATAACAACAACCCTAAACCCCTAATAACAAACAACACTAACACCCTAACAACAAAAAACACTAAACCCCAACAAGAAACAACACTAAACCCCTAACAACAAACACTAACCCCCTAACAACAAACAACACTGAACCCCTAACAAGAAACTAACCTAACCCTGTAACAACAAACAGCCCTAACCTCCTAACAAAAAACAACCCTAACCCCCTAACAAACAACAACACTAACCCCCTAACCACAAACAACACTAACACCCTAACAACAAAAACTACTAAACCCCAACAAGAAACAGCCCTAAACCCCTAACAACAAACACTAACCCCCTAACAACAAAAAACACTAAACCCCTAACAAGAAACTAACCTAACCCCGTAACAACAAACAACCCTAACCTCCTAACAACAAACAACCTTAAACCCCTAACAACAAACAACCCTAAACCCCTAACAACAAACAACACTAACACCCTAACAACAAAAACCACTAAACCCCAACAAGAAACAACACTAAACCCCTAACAACAATCACTAACCCCCTAACAACAAACAACACTAAACCCCTAACAAGAAACTAACCTAACCCTGTAACAACAAATATCCCTAACCTCCTAACAACAAACAACCTTAACCCCCTATCAACAAACAACCCTAAACCCCTAACAACAAACCATCCTAACCCCCTAACAACCAACAACGCACACCCCCTAACCACAAACAACACTAACACCCTAACCTCAAACAACACTAACCACGTAAGAACAAACAACACTAACCCCCTAAGCACAAACAACACTAACACCCTAACAACAAAAACTACTAAACCCCAAAAAGAAACAACCCTAAACCCCTAACAACAAACACTAACCCCCTAACAACAAACAACACTAAACCCCTAACAAGAAACTAACCTAACCCTGTAACAACAAACAACCCTAACCTCCTAACAACAAACAACCTGAAACCCCTAACAACAAACAACCCTAAACCCCTAACAACAAAAAACACTAACACCTTAACAACAAAAAACACTAAACCCCAACAAGAAACAACACTAAACCCCTAACAACAAACATTAACCCCCTAACAACAAACAACACTAAACCCCTAACAAGAAACTAACCTAACCCTGTAACAACAAACAAACCTAACCTCCTAACAACAAACAACCTTAACCCCCTAACAACAAACAACCCTAAACCCCTAACAACAAACCATCCTAACCCCCTAACAACCAACAACACATATCCCCTAACCACAAAAAACAGTAACACCCTAACGACAAACAACACTAACCCCATAAGAACAAACAACACTAACCCCCTAACAACAAACAACACTAACACCCTAACAACAAAAACTACTAAACCCCAACAAGAAACAACCCTAAACCCCGAACAACAAACACTAACCCCCTAACAACAAACAACACTAAAACCCTAAAAAGAAACTAACCTAACCCCGTAACAACAAACAACCCTAACCTCCTAACAACAAACAACCTTAAACCCCTAACAACAAACAACCCTAAACCCCTAACAACAAACAACAGTAACACACTAACAACAAAAAACACTAAACCCCAACAAGAAACAACACTAAACCCCTAACAACAAACACTAACCCCCTAACAACAAACAACACTAAACCACTAACAACAAACTAACCTAACCCTGTAACAACAAACAACCCTAACCTCCTAACAACAAATAACAATAACCCCCTAACAAACAACACTAACCCCCTAACCACAAACAACACTAACACCCTAACAACAAAAACTACTAAACCCCAACAAGAAACAACCCTAAACCCCTAGCAACAAACACTAACCCCCTAACAACAAACAACACTAAACCCCTAACAAGAAACTAACCTAACCCTGTAACAACAAACAACCCTAACCACCTAACAACAAACAACCTTAACCCCCTAACAACAAACAACCCTAAACCCCTAACAACAAACAATCCTAACCCCCTAACAACCAACAACGCACACCCCCTATCCACAAACAACACTAACACCCTAACCACAAACAACACTAACCCCGTAAGAACAAACAACACTAACCCCCTAACAACAAACAACACCAACACCCTAACAAGAAAAACTACTAAACCCCAACAAGAAACAACCCTAAACCCCTAACAACAAACACTAACCCCCAACAACAAACAACACTAAACCCGTAACAAGAAACTAACCTAAACCCGTAACAACAAACAACCCTAATCTCCTAACAACAAACAACCTTAAACCCCTAACAACAAACAACCCTAAACCCCTAACAACAAACAACACTAACACCCTAACAACAAAAACCAGTAATCTCCAACAAGAAACAACACTAATCCCCTAACAACAAACACTAACCCCCTAACAACAAACAACACTAAACACCTAACAATAAACTAACCTAACCCTGTAACAACAAACAACCCTAACCTCCTAACAACAAACAACCCTAACCCCCTAAAAAACAACACTAAGCCCCTAACCACAAACAACACTAACACCCTAACAACTAAAACTACTAAACCCCAACAAGAAACAACCCTAAACCCCTAACAACAAACACTAACCCCCTAACAACAAACAACACTAAACCCCTAACAAGAAAAACTACTAAACCCCAACAAGAAACAACCCTAAACCCCTAACAACAAACACTAACCCCCTAAGAACAAACAACACTAAACCCCTAACAAGAAACTAACCTAAACCCGTAACAACAAACAACCCTAACCTCCTAACAACAAACAACCTTAAACCCCTAACAACAAACAACCCTAAACCCCTAACAACAAACAACACTAACACCCTAACAACAAAAACCACTAAACCCCAACAAGAAACAACACTAAACCCCTAACAACAAACACTAACCCCCTAACAACAAACAACACTAAACCCCTAACAATAAACTAACCTAACCCTGTAACAACAAACAACCCTAACCTCCTAACAACAAACAACCCTAACCCCCTAACAAACAACAACACTAAGCCCCTAACCACAAACAACACTACCACCCTAACAACTAAAACTACTAAACCCCAACAAGAAACAACCCTAAACCCCTAACAACAAACACTAACCCCCGAACAGCAAACAACACTAAACCCCTAACAAGAAACTAACCTAACCCCGTAACAACGAACAACCCTAACCTCCTAACAACAACCTTAAACCCCTAACAACAAACAACCCTAAACCCCTAACAACAAACAACACTAACACCCTAACAACAAAAACCAGTAAACCCCAACAAGAAACAACACTAAACCCCTAACAACAAACACTAACCCCCTAACAACAAACAACACTAAACCCCTAACAAGAAACTAACCTAACCCTGTAACAACAAACAGCCCTAACCTTCTAACAACAAACAACCTTAACCCCCTAACAACAAACAACCCTAAACCCCTAACAACAAACAATCCTAACCCCCTAACAACCAACAACTCTCACCCCCTAACCACAAACAACACTAACACCCTAACCACAAACAACACTAACCCCGTAAGAACAAACAACACTAACCCCCTAACCACAAACAACACTAACACCCTAACAACAAAAACTACTAAACCCCAACAAGAAACAACCCTAAACCCCTAACAACAAACACTAACCCCCAAACAACAAACAACACTAAACCCCTATCAAGAAACTAACCTAACCCCGTAACAACAAACAGCCCTAACCTTCTAACAACAAACAACCTTAACCCCCTAACAACAAACAACCCTAACCTCCTAACAACAAACAACCTTAAACCCCTAACAACAAACAACCCTAAACCCCTAATAACAAACAACACTAACACCCTAACAACAAAAAACACTAAACCCCAACAAGAAACAACACTAAACCCCTAACAACAAACACTAACCCCCTAACAACAAACAACACTGAACCCCTAACAAGAAACTAACCTAACCCTGTAACAACAAACAACCCTAACCTCCTAACAAAAAACAACCCTAACCCCCTAACAAACAACAACACTAACCCCCTAACCACAAACAACACTAACACCCTAACAAGAAAAACTACTATACCCCAACAAGAAACAGCCCTAAACCCCTAACAACAAACACTAACCCCCTAACAACAAAAAACACTAAACCCCTAACAAGAAACTAACCTAACCCCGTAACAACAAACAACCCTAACCTCCTAACAACAAACAACCTTAAACCCCTAACAACAAACAACCCTAAACCCCTAACAACAAACAACACTAACACCCTAACAACAAAAACCACTAAACCCCAACAAGAAACAACACTAAACCCCTAACAACAAACACTAACCCCCTAACATCAAACAACACTAAACCCCTAACAAGAAACTAACCTAACCCTGTAACAACAAATATCCCTAACCTCCTAACAACAAACAACCTTAACCCCCTAACAACAAACAACCCTAAACCCCTAACAACAAACCATCCTAACCCCCTAACAACCAACAACGCACACCCCCTAACCACAAACAACACTAACACCCTAACCACAAACAACACTATCCACGTAAGAACAAACAACACTAACCCCCTAACAACAAACAACACTAACACCCTAACAACAAAAACTACTAAACCCCAACAAGAAACAACCCTAAACCCCTAACAACAAACACTAACCCCCTAACAACAAACAACACTAAACCCCTAACAAGAAACTAACCTAACCCCGTAACAATAAACAACCCTAACCTCCTAACAACAAACAACCTTAAACCCCTAACAACAAACAACCCTAAACCCCTAACAACAAACAACACTAACACACTAACAACAAAAAACACTAAACCATAACAGAAACAAAACTAAACCCCTAACAACAAACACTAACCCCCTAACAACAAACAACACTAAACCCCTAACAAGAAACTAACCTAACCCTGTAACAACAAACAACCCTAACCTGCTAACAACAAACAACCCTAACCCCCTAACAACAACACTAACCCCCTAACCACAAACAACACTAACACCCTAACAACAAAAACTACTAAACCCCAACAAGAAACAACCCTAAACCCCTAACAACAAACACTAACCCCCTAACAGCAAACAACACTAAACCCCTAAGAAGAAACTAACCTAACCCCCTAACAACAAACAACGCACACCCCCTAACCACAAACAACACTAACACCCTAACCACAAACAACACTAACCCCGTAAGAACAAAATACACTAACCCCCTAACAACAAACAACACTAACACCCTAACAACAAAAACTACTAAACCCAACAAGAAACAACCCTAAACCCCTAACAACAAACACTAACCCCGTAACAACAAACAACACTAAACCCCTAACAAGAAACTTACCTAAGCCCGTAACAACAAACAACCCTAACCTCCTAACAGCAAACAACCTTAAACCCCTAACAACAAACAACCCTATACCCCTAACAACAAACAACACTAACAACAAAAACCACTAAACCCCAACAAGAAACAACACTAAACCCCTAACAACAAACACTAACCCCCTAACAACAAACAACACTAACACCCTAACAACAAAAACTACTAAACCCAACAAGAAACAACCCTAAACCCCTAACAACAAACACTAACCCCCTAACAACAAACACTAAACCCCTAACAAGAAACTTACCTAAGCCCGTAACAACAAACAACCCTAACCTCCTGACAGCAAACAACCTTAAACCCCTAACAACAAACAACCCTCTACCCCTAACAACAAACAACACTAACACCCTAACAACAAAAACCACTAAACCCCAACAAAAAACAACACTAAACCCATAACAACAAACACTAACCCCCTAACAACTAACAACACTAAACCCGTAACAAGAAACTAACCTAACCCTGTAAAAACAAACAACCCTAACCTCCTAACAACAAACAACCCTAACCCCCTAACAAACAACAACACTAACCCCCTAACCACAAACAACACTAACACCCTAACAATAAAAACTAGTAAACCCCAACAAGAAACAACCCTAAACCCCTAGCAACAAACACTAACCCCCTAACAACAAACAACACTAAACCCCTAACAAGAAACTAACCTAACCCTGTAACAACAAACAACCCTAACCACCTAACAACAAACAACCTTAACCCCCTAACAACAAACAACCCTAAACCCCTAACAACAAACAATCCTAACCCCCTAACAACAAACAACGCACACCCCCTATCCACAAACAACACTAACACGCTAACCACAAACAACACTAACCCCGTAAGAACAAACAACACTAACCCCCTAACAACAAACAACACCAACACCCTAACAAGAAAAACTACTAAACCCCAACAAGAAACAACCCTAAACCCCTAACAACAAACACTAACCCCCAACAACATACAACACTAAACCCGTAACAAGAAACTAACCTAAACCCGTAACAACAAACAACCCTAAACTCCTAACAACAAACAACCTTAAACCCCTAACAACAAACAACCCTAAACCCCTAACAACAAACAACACTAACACTCTAACAACAAAAACCAGTAAACTCCAACAAGAAACAACACTAATCCCCTAACAACAAACACTAACCCCCTAACAACAAACAACACTAAACCCCTAACAATAAACTAACCTAACCCTGTAACAACAAACAACCCTAACCTCCTAACAACAAACAACCCTAACCCCCTAAAAAACAACAACACTAAGCCCCTAACCACAAACAACACTAACACCCTAACAACTAAAACTACTAAACCCCAACAAGAAACAACCCTAAACCCCTAACAACAAACACTAACCCCCTAACAACAAACAACACTAAACCCCTAACAAGAAAAACTACTAAACCCCAACAAGAGACAACCCTAAACCCCTAACAACAAACACTAACCCCCTAACAACAAACAACACTAAACCCCTAACAAGAAACTAACCTAAACCCGTAACAACAAACAACCCTAACCTCCTAACAACAAACAACCTTAAACCCCTAACAACAAACAACACTAACACCCTAACAACAAAAACCACTAAACCCCAACAAGAAACAACACTAAACCCCTAACAACAAACACTAACCCCCTAACAACAAACAACACTAAACCCCTAACAATAAACTAACCTAACCCTGTAACAACAAACAACCCTAACCTCCTAACAACAAACAACCCTAACCCCCTAACAAACAACAACACTAAGCCCCTAACCACAAACAACACTAACACCCTAACAACTAAAACTACTAAACCCCAACAAGAAACAACCCTAAACCCCTAACAACAAACACTAACCCCCGAACAGCAAACAACACTAAACCCCTAACAAGAAACTAACCTAACCCCGTAACAACAAACAACCCTAACCTCCTAACAACAACCTTAAACCCCTAACAACAAACAACCCTAAACCCCTAACAACAAACAACACTAACACCCTAACAACAAAAACCACTAAACCCCAACAAGAAACAACACTAAACCCCTAACAACAAACACTAACCCCCTAACAAGAAACAACACTAAACCCCTAACAAGAAACTAACCTAACCCTGTAACAACAAACAGCCCTAACCTTCTAACAACAAACAAACTTAACCCCCTAACAACAAACAACCCTAAACCCCTAACAACAAACAATCCTAACCCCCTAACAACCAACAACCCTCACCCCCTAACCACAAACAACACTAACCCCCTAACCACAAACAGCACTAACAGCCTAACAACAAAAACTACTAAACCCCAACAAGAAACAGCCCTAAACCCCTAACAACAAACACTAACCCCCGAACAGCAAACAACACTAAACTCCTAACAAGAGACTAACCTAACCCCGTAACAACAAACAACCCTAACCTCCTAACAACAAACAACCTTAAACCCCTAACAACAAACAACCCTAAACCCCTAATAACAAACAACACTAACACCCTAACAACAAAAAACACTAAACCCCAACAAGAAACAACACTAAACCCCTAACAACAAACACTAACCCCCTAACAACAAACAACACTGAACCCCTAACAAGAAACTAACCTAACCCTGTAACAACAAACAACCCTAACCTCCTAACAAAAAACAACCCTAACCCCCTAACAAACAACAACACTAACCCCCTAACCACAAACAACACTAACACCCTAACAACAAAAACTACTATACCCCAACAAGAAACAGCCCTAAACCCCTAACAACAAACACTAACCCCCTAACAACAAAAAACACTAAACCCCTAACAAGAAACTAACCTAACCCCGTAACAACAAACAACCCTAACCTCCTAACAACAAACAACCTTAAACCCCTAACAACAAACAACCCTAAACCCCTAACAACAAACAACACTATCACCCTAACAACAAAAACCACTAAACCCCAACAAGAAACAACACTAAACCCCTAACAACAAACACTAACCCCCTAACATCAAACAACACAAAACCCCTAACAAGAAACTAACCTAACCCTGTAACAACAAATATCCCTAACCTCCTAACAACAAACAACCTTAACCCCCTAACAACAAACAACCCTAAACCCCTAACAACAAACCATCCTAACCCCCTAACAACCAACAACGCACACCCCCTAACCACAAACAACACTAACACCCTAACCACAAACAACACTAACCCCGTAAGAACAAACAACACTAACCCCCTAACAACAAACAACACTAACACCCTAACAACAAAAACTGCTAAACCCAACAAGAAACAACCCTAAACCCCTAACAACAAACACTAACCCCCTAACAACAAACAACACTAAACCCCTAACAAGAAACTAACCTAACCCTGTAACAACAAACAACCCTAACCTCCTAACAACAAACAACCCTAACCCCCTAACAAACAACAACACTAACCCCCTAACCACAAACAACACTAACACCCTAACAACAAAAACTAGTAAACCCCAACAAGAAACAACCCTAAATCCCTAACAACAAACACTAACCCCCTGACAACAAACAACACTAAACCCCTAACAAGAAACTAACCTAACCCCGTAACAACAAACAACCCTAACCTCCTAACAGCAAACAACCTTAAACCCCTAACAACAAACAACCCTAAACCCCTAACAAAAAACAACACTAACACCCTAACAACAAAAACCACTAAACCCCAAAAAGAAACAACACTAAACCCCTAACAACAAACACTAACCCCCTAACAACAAACAACACTAAACCCCTAACAAGAAACTAACCTAACCCTGTAACAACAAACAACCCTAACCTCCTAACAACAAACAACCTGAAACCCCTAACAACAAACAACCCTAAACCCCTAACAACAAAAAACACTAACACCCTAACAACAAAAAACACTAAACCCCAACAAGAAACAACACTAAACCCCTAACAACAAACATTAACCCCCTAACAACAAACAACACTAAACCCCTAACAAGAAACTAACCTAACCCTGTAACAACAAACAACCCTAACCTCCTAACAACAAACAATCTTAACTCCCTAACAACAAACAACCCTAAACCCCTAACAACAAGCAATCCTAACCCCCTAACAACCAACAACGCACACCCCCTAACCACAAACAACACTAACACCCTAACCACAAACAACACTAACCCCGTAGGAACAAACAACACTAACCCCCTAACAACAAACAACACTAACACCCTAACAACAAAAACTACTAAACCCCAACAAGAAACAACCCTAAAGCCCTAACAACAAACACTAACCCCCTAACAACAAACAACACTAAACCCGTAACAAGAAACTAACCTAACCCTGTAACAACAAACAACCCTAACCTCCTAACAACAGACATCCCTAACCAACTAACAAACAACAACACTAACCCCCTAACCACAAACAACACTAACACCCTAACAACAAAAACTAGTAAACCCCAACAAGAAACAACCCTAAACCCCTAACAACAAACACTAACCCCCTGACAACAAACAACACTAAACCCCTAACAAGAAACTAACCTAACCCCGTAACAACAAACAACCCTAACCTCCTAACAGCAAACAACCTTAAACCCCTAACAACAAACAACCCTAAACCCCTAACAAAAAACAACACTAACACCCTAACAACAAAGACCACTAAACCCCAAAAAGAAACAACACTAAACCCCTAACAACAAACACTAACCCCGTAACAACAAACAACACTAAACCCCTAACAAGAAACTAACCTAACCCTGTAACAACAAACAACCCTAACCTCCTAACAACAAACAACCTGAAACCCCTAACAACAAACAACCCTAAACCCCTAACAACAAAAAACACTAACACCCTAACAACAAAAAACACTAAACCCCAACAAGAAACAACACTAAACCCCTAACAACAAACATTAACCCCCTAACAACAAACAACACTAAACCCCTAACAAGAAACTAACCTAACCCTGTAACAACAAACAACCCTAACCTCCTAACAACAAACAATCTTAACTCCCTAACAACAAACAACCCTAAACCCCTAACAACAAGCAATCCTAACCCCCTAACAACCAACAACGCACACCCCCTAACCACAAACAACACTAACACCCTAACCACAAACAACACTAACCCCGTAGGAACAAACAACACTAACCCCCTAACAACAAACAACACTAACACCCTAACAACAAAAACTACTAAACCCCAACAAGAAACAACCCTAAAGCCCTAACAACAAACACTAACCCCCTAACAACAAAAAACACTAAACCCCTAACAAGAAACTAACCTAAACCCGTAACAAGAAACAACACTAACCTCCTAACAACAAACAACCTCAAACCCCTAACAACAAACAACCCTAAACCCCTAACAACAAACAACACTAACACCCTAACAACAAAAACCACTAAACCCCAACAAGAAACAACACTAAACCCCTAACAACAAACACTAACCCCCTAACAACAAACAACACTAAACCCCTAACAAAAAACTAACCTAACCCTGTAACAACAAACAGCCCTAACCTCCTAACAACAAAAAACCTTAACCCCCTAACAACAAACAACCCTAAACCCCGAACAACAAACAATCCTATCCCCCTAACAACCAACAACTCTCACCCCCTAACCACAAACAACACTAACACCCTAACCACAAACAACACTAACCCCGTAAGAACAAACAACACTAACCCCCTAACCACAAACAACACTAACACCCTAACAAGAAAAACTACTAAACCCCAACAAGAAACAACCCTAAACCCCTATCAACAAACACTAACCCCCTAACAACAAACACTAAACCCCTAACAAGAACCTAACCTAACCCTGTAACAACAAACAACCCTAACCTCCTAACAACAAACAACCTTAAACCCCTAACAACAAACAACCGTAAACCCCTAACAACAAACAACACTAACACCCTAACAACAAAAACCACTAAACCCCAACAAGAAAAAACACTAAACCCCTAACAACAAACACTAACTCCCTAACAACAAACAACACTAAACCCCTAACAAGAAACTAACCTAACCCTGTAACAACAAACAACCCTAACCTCCTAACAACAAACAACCTTAACCCCCAACAACAAACAACCCTAAACCCCTAAAAACAAACAATCCTAACCCCCTAACACCCAACAACGCTCAACCTCTAACCACAAACAGCACTGACACCCTAACCACAAACAACACTAACCCCGAAAGAACAAACAACACTAACCCCCTAACAACAAACAACACTAACACCCTAGCAACAAAAACCACTAAACCCCAACAAGAAACAACACTAAACCCCTAACAACAAACACTAACCCCCTAACAACCAACAACACTAAACCCCTAACAAGAAACTAACCTAACCCCTAACAACAAACACCCCTAAACCCCTAACAACAAACAAGACTAACACCCTAGCAACAAAAACCACTAAACCCCAACAAGAAACAACAGTAAACCCCTAACAACAAACACTAACCCCCTAACGACAAACAACACTAAACCCCTAGCAAGAAACTAACCTAACCCCGTAACAACAAAGAACCCTAACCTCCTAACAACAAACAACCTTAACCCCCTAAACAACCAACAACACTAACCCCCTAACCACCAACAGCACTAACCCAGCAAAAACAAAAAAAACTAACCCCCTAACAACAACCAACACTTATCCCGGAAAAACAAACCACACTAACCCCCAACAAGAAAGAACCCAAATCCTCTAAGAACAAACAACTCTAACCCCCTAACAACAAAAAACTCGGAACCCCTAACAACAAGCAACACAAACCCAGTAACAACAAACAACCCTAAACCCCTAACAACAAACAACCCTTACCCCCTAACAAACAACAGCACTAACCCCCTAAGCAAAAACACTGACACCCTAACAACAAACACCACTAAACCCCAACAAGAAACAACCCTAAACACCTAACAACAAACAACACTAACCCCCTAACAACAAACAACACTAACACCCTAACAACAAAGATCCCTAACCCCCTAAAAACAAATAACACTAAGCCCCAACAACAAACAACACTAACCCTCTAACAACAAACCTAATCCCCTAACTACAAACAACACTAACTCACTAACAACAAACAAAACTACCCCCTAAAAAACAACACAAACCCCAAACAACAAACAACTCTCACACCCTAACAACAAAAAACACTAACCCCCTAACAACAACAACACTAACCCCCCAAAACGGACAACACTAACACCCTAACAACAAACACTACTAAACCCCAACTAGGAACAACCCTAAAGCCCTAACAACAAACAACACTAACCCCCTAACAACAAACAACCCTAAACCCCTAACATCAAAGAACACTAACACCCTAACAACAAACAACCCTAACGCCCTAACAACAAACAACACTAACCCCCGAACAGCAAACAACCCTAAACCCTAAAAACCAGAAACACTAACCCACTAACAACAAACAACCCTAACCCACTAAGAACAAACAACCCTAACACCCTAACAGCAAACAACCTTAAACCTCTAACAACAAACAACCCTAAACCCCTAACAACAAACAATCCTAACCCCCTAACAACCAACAACTCTCACCCCCTAACCACAAACAACACTAACACCCTAACCACAAACAACACTAACCCCGTAAGAACAAACAACACTAACCCCCTAACCACAAACAGCACTAACAGCCTAACAACAAAAACTACTAAACCCCAACAAGAAACAACCCTAAACCCCTAACAACAAACACTAACCCCCGAACAGCAAACAACACTAAACTCCTAACAAGAGACTAACCTAACCCCGTAACAACAAACAGCCCTAACCTCCTAACAACAAACAACCTTAAACCCCTAACAACAAACAACCCTAAACCCCTAATAACAAACAACACTAACACCCTAACAACAAAAAACACTAAACCCCAACAAGAAACAACACTAAACCCCTAACAACAAACACTAACCCCCTAACAACAAACAACACTGAACCCCTAACAAGAAACTAACCTAACCCTGTAACAACAAACAACCCTAACCTCCTAACAAAAAACAACCCTAACCCCCTAACAAACAACAACACTAACCCCCTAACCACAAACAACACTAACACCCTAACAACAAAAACTACTATACCCCAACAAGAAACAGCCCTAAACCCCTAACAACAAACACTAACCCCCTAACAACAAAAAACACTAAACCCCTAACAAGAAACTAACCTAACCCCGTAACAACAAACAACCCTAACCTCCTAACAACAAACAACCTTAAACCCCTAACAACAAACAACCCTAAACCCCTAACAACAAACAACACTAACACCCTAACAACAAAAACCACTAAACCCCAACAAGAAACAACACTAAACCCCTAACAACAAACACTAACCCCCTAACATCAAACAACACAAAACCCCTAACAAGAAACTAACCTAACCCTGTAACAACAAATATCCCTAACCTCCTAACAACAAACAACCTTAACCCCCTAACAACAAACAACCCTAAACCCCTAACAACAAACCATCCTAACCCCCTAACAACCAACAACGCACACCCCCTAACCACAAACAACACTAACACCCTAACCACAAACAACACTAACCCCGTAAGAACAAACAACACTAACCCCCTAACAACAAACAACACTAACACCCTAACAACAAAAACTACTAAACCCCAACAAGAAACAACCCTAAACCCCTAACAACAAACACTAACCCCCTAACAACAAACAACACTAAACCCCTAACAAGAAACTAACCTAACCCTGTAACAACAAACAACCCTAACCTGCTAACAACAAACAACCCTAACCCCCTAACAAACAACAACACTAACCCCCTAACCACAAACAACACTAACACCCTAACAACAAAAACTACTAAACCCCAACAAGAAAGAACCCTAAACCCCTAACAACAAACACTAACCCCCTAACAGCAAACAACACTAAACCCCTAAGAAGAAACTAACCTAACCCCCTAACAACAAACAACGCACACCCCCTAACCACAAACAACACTAACACCCTAACCACAAACAACACTAACCCCGTAAGAACAAAATACACTAACCCCCTAACAACAAACAACACTAACACCCTAACAACAAAAACTACTAAACCCAACAAGAAACAACCCTAAACCCCTAACAACAAACACTAACCCCCTAACAACAAACAACACTAAACCCGTAACAAGAAACTAACCTAACCCTGTAACAACAAACAACCCTAACCTCCTAACAACAAACAACCCTAACCCCCTAACAAACAACAACACTAACCCCCTAACCACAAACAACACTAACACCCTAACAACAAAAACTACTAAACCCCAACAAGAAACAACCCTAAACCCCTAGCAACAAACACTAACCCCCTAACAACAAACAACACTAAACCACTAACAAGAAACTAACCTAACCCTGTAACAACAAACAACCCTAACCTCCTAACAACAAATAACCCTAACCCCCTAACAAACAACACTAACCCCCTAACCACAAACAACACTAACACCCTAACAACAAAAACTACTAAACCCCAACAAGAAACAACCCTAAACCCCTAGCAACAAACACTAACCCCCTAACAACAAACAACACTAAACCCCTAACAAGAAACTAACCTAACCCTGTAACAACAAACAACCCTAACCACCTAACAACAAACAACCTTAACCCCCTAACAACAAACAACCCTAAACCCCTAACAACAAACAATCCTAACCCCCTAACAACCAACAACGCACACCCCCTATCCACAAACAACACTAACACCCTAACCACAAACAACACTAACCCCGTAAGAACAAACAACACTAACCCCCTAACAACAAACAACACCAACACCCTAACAAGAAAAACTACTAAACCCCAACAAGAAACAACCCTAAACCCCTAACAACAAACACTAACCCCCAACAACATACAGCACTAAACCCGTAACAAGAAACTAACCTAAACCCGTAACAACAAACAACCCTAAACTCCTAACAACAAACAACCTTAAACCCCTAACAACAAACAACCCTAAACCCCTAACAACAAACAACACTAACACTCTAACAACAAAAACCAGTAAACTCCAACAAGAAACAACACTAATCCCCTAACAACAAACACTAACCCCCTAACAACAAACAACACTAAACCCCTAACAATAAACTAACCTAACCCTGTAACAACAAACAACCCTAACCTCCTAACAACAAACAACCCTAACCCCCTAAAAAACAACAACACTAAGCCCCTAACCACAAACAACACTAACACCCTAACAACTAAAACTACTAAACCCCAACAAGAAACAACCCTAAACCCCTAACAACAAACACTAACCCCCTAACAACAAACAACACTAAACCCCTAACAAGAAAAACTACTAAACCCCAACAAGAAACAACCCTAAACCCCTAACAACAAACACTAACCCCCTAACAACAAACAACACTAAACCCCTAACAAGAAACTAACCTAAACCCGTAACAACAAACAACCCTAACCTCCTAACAACAAACAACCTTAAACCCCTAACAACAAACAACCCTAAACCCCTAACAACAAACAACACTAACACCCTAACAACAAAAACCACTAAACCCCAACAAGAAACAACACTAAACCCCTAACAACAAACACTAACCCCCTAACAACAAACAACACTAAACCCCTAACAACAAACAATCCTAACCCCCTAACAACCAACAACTCTCACCCCCTAACCACAAACAACACTAACACCCTAACCACAAACAACACTAACCCCGTAAGAACAAACAACACTAACCCCCTAACCACAAACAGCACTAACAGCCTAACAACAAAAACTACTAAACCCCAACAAGAAACAACCCTAAACCCCTAACAACAAACACTAACCCCCGAACAGCAAACAACACTAAACTCCTAACAAGAGACTAACCTAACCCCGTAACAACAAACAACCCTAATCTCCTAACAACAAACAACCTTAAACCCCTAACAACAAACAACCCTAAACCCCTAATAACAAACAACACTAACACCCTAACAACAAAAAACACTAAACCCCAACAAGAAACAACACTAAACCCCTAACAACAAACACTAACCCCCTAACAACAAACAACACTAAACCCCTAACAAGCAACTTACCTAACCCCGTAACAACAAACAACCCTAACCTCCTAACAGCAAACAACCTTAAACCCCTAACAACAAACAACCCTAAACCCCTAACAACAAACAACACTAACGCCCTAACAACAAAAACCACTAAACCCCAACAAGAAACAACACTAAACCCCTAACAACAAACACTAACCCCCTAACAACAAACATCACTAAACCCCTAACAAGAAACTAACCTAACCCTGTAAAAACAAACAACCCTAACCTCCTAACAACAAACAACCCTAACCCCCTAAAAAACAACAACACTAACCCCCTAACCACAAACAACACTAACACCCTAACAACAAAAACTACTAAACCCCAACAAGAAACAACCCTAAACCCCTAACAACAAACACTAACCCCCTAACAACAAACAACACTAAACCCCTAACAAGAAACTAACCTAACCCCGTAACAACAAACAACCCTAACCTCCTAACAGCAAACAACCTTAAACCCCTAACAACAAACAACCCTAAACCCCTAACAACAAACAACACTAACACCCTAACAACAAAAACCGCTAAACCCCAACAAGAAACAACCCTAAACCCCTAACAAAAAACACTAACCCCCTAACAACAAACAACACTAAACCCCCTACAAGAAAATAACCTAACCCTGTAACAACAAACAACCCTAACCTCCTAACAACAAACAACCTTGTACCCCTAACAACAAACAACCCTAAACCCCTAACAACAAAAAACACTAAACCCCAACAAGAAACAACACTAAACCCCTAACAACAAACACTAACCCCCTAACAACAAACAACAGTAAACCCCTAACAAGAAACTAACCTAACCCCGTAACAACAAACAACCCTAACCTCCTAACAGCAAACAACCTTAAACCCCTAACAACAAACAACCCTAAACCCCTAACAAGAAACAACACTAACACCCTAACAACAAAAACCACTAAACCCCAACAAGAAACAACCCTAAACCCCTAACAACAAACACTAACCCCCTAACAACAAACAACACTAAACCCCTAACAAGAAACTAACCTAACCCCGTAACAACAAACAACCTTAAACCCCTAACAACAAACAACCTTATACCCCTAACAACAAACAACCCTAAACCCCTAACAACAAAAACCACTAAACCCCAACAAGAAACAACACTAAACCCCTAACAACAAACACTAACCCCCTAACAACAAACAACACTAAACCCCTAACAAGAAACTAACCTAACCCTGTAACAACAAACAACCCTAACCTCCTAACAAAAAACAACCTTAACCCCCTAACAAACAACAACACTAACCCCCTAACCACAAACAACACTAACACCCTAACAACAAAAACTACTAAACCCCAACAAGAAACAACCCTAAACCCCTAACAACAAACAACCCTAACCCCCTAACAACAAACAACCTTAAACCCCTAACAACAAACAACCCTAAACATCTAACAAGAAACAACACTAACACCCTAACAACAAAAACCACTAAACCCCAACAAGAAACAACACTAAACCCCTAACAACAAACACTAACCTCCTAACAACAAACAACACTAAACCCCTAACAAGAAACTAACCTAACTCTGTAACAACAAACAACCCTAACCTCCTAACAACAAACAACCTTAACCCCCTAACAACAAACAACCCTAAACCCCTAACAACAAACAATCCTAACCCCCTAACAACCAACAACGCACACCCCCTAACCACAAACAACACTAACACCCTAACCACAACCAACACTAACCCCGTAAGAACAAACAACACTAACCCCCTAAGCACAAACAACACTAACACCCTAACAACAAAAACTACTAAACCCCAAAAAGAAACAACCCTAAACCCCTAACAACAAACACTAACCCCCTAACAACAAACAACACTAAACCCCTAACAAGAAACTAACCTAACCCTGTAACAACAAACAACCCTAACCTCCTAACAACAAACAACCTGAAACCCCTAACAACAAACAACCCTAAACCCCTAACAACAAAAAACACTAACACCCTAACAACAAAAAACACTAAACCGCAACAAGAAACAACACTAAACCCCTAACAACAAACATTAACCCCCTAACAACAAACAACACTAAACCCCTAACAAGAAACTAACCTAACCCTGTAACAACAAACAAACCTAACCTCCTAACAACAAACAACCTTAACCCCCTAACAACAAACAACCCTAAACCCCTAACAACAAACCATCCTAACCCCCTAACAACCAACAACGCATACCCCCTAACCACAAAAAACACTAACACCCTAACGACAAACAACACTAACCCCATAAGAACAAACAACACTAACCCCCTAACAACAAACAACACTAACACCCTAACAACAAAAACTACTAAACCCCAACAAGAAACAACCCTAAACCCCTAACAACAAACACTAACCCCCTAACAACAAACAACACTAAAACCCTAACAAGAAACTAACCTAACCCCGTAACAACAAACAACCCTAACCTCCTAACAACAAACAACCTTAAACCCCTAACAACAAACAACCCTAAACCCCTAACAACAAACAACCGTAACACACTAACAACAAAAAACACTAAACCCCAACAAGAAACAACACTAAACCCCTAACAACAAACACTAACCCCCTAACAACAAACAACACTAAACCACTAACAAGAAACTAACCTAACCCTGTAACAACAAACAACCCTAACCTCCTAACAACAAATAACCCTAACCCCCTAACAAACAACACTAACCCCCTAACCACAAACAACACTAACACCCTAACAACAAAAACTACTAAACCCCAACAAGAAACAACCCTAAACCCCTAGCAACAAACACTAACCCCCTAACAACAAACAACACTAAACCCCTAACAAGAAACTAACCTAACCCTGTAACAACAAACAACCCTAACCACCTAACAACAAACAACCTTAACCCCCTAACAACAAACAACCCTAAACCCCTAACAACAAACAATCCTAACCCCCTAACAACCAACAACGCACACCCCCTATCCACAAACAACACTAACACCCTAACCACAAACAACACTAACCCCGTAAGAACAAACAACACTAACCCCCTAACAACAAACAACACCAACACCCTAACAAGAAAAACTACTAAACCCCAACAAGAAACAACCCTAAACCCCTAACAACAAACACTAACCCCCAACAACATACAGCACTAAACCCGTAACAAGAAACTAACCTAAACCCGTAACAACAAACAACCCTAAACTCCTAACAACAAACAACCTTAAACCCCTAACAACAAACAACCCTAAACCCCTAACAACAAACAACACTAACACTCTAACAACAAAAACCAGTAAACTCCAACAAGAAACAACACTAATCCCCTAACAACAAACACTAACCCCCTAACAACAAACAACACTAAACCCCTAACAATAAACTAACCTAACCCTGTAACAACAAACAACCCTAACCTCCTAACAACAAACAACCCTAACCCCCTAAAAAACAACAACACTAAGCCCCTAACCACAAACAACACTAACACCCTAACAACTAAAACTACTAAACCCCAACAAGAAACAACCCTAAACCCCTAACAACAAACACTAACCCCCTAACAACAAACAACACTAAACCCCTAACAAGAAAAACTACTAAACCCCAACAAGAAACAACCCTAAACCCCTAACAACAAACACTAACCCCCTAACAACAAACAACACTAAACCCCTAACAAGAAACTAACCTAAACCCGTAACAACAAACAACCCTAACCTCCTAACAACAAACAACCTTAAACCCCTAACAACAAACAACCCTAAACACCTAACAACAAACAACACTAACACCCTAACAACAAAAACCACTAAACCCCAACAAGAAACAACACTAAACCCCTAACAACAAACACTAACCCCCTAACAACAAACAACACTAAACCCCTAACAACAAACAATCCTAACCCCCTAACAACCAACAACTCTCACCCCCTAACCACAAACAACACTAACACCCTAACCACAAACAACACTAACCCCGTAAGAACAAACAACACTAACCCCCTAACCACAAACAGCACTAACAGCCTAACAACAAAAACTACTAAACCCCAACAAGAAACAACCCTAAACCCCTAACAACAAACACTAACCCCCGAACAGCAAACAACACTAAACTCCTAACAAGAGACTAACCTAACCCCGTAACAACAAACAACCCTAATCTCCTAACAACAAACAACCTTAAACCCCTAACAACAAACAACCCTAAACCCCTAATAACAAACAACACTAACACCCTAACAACAAAAAACACTAAACCCCAACAAGAAACAACACTAAACCCCTAACAACAAACACTAACCCCCTAACAACAAACAACACTGAACCCCTAACAAGAAACTAACCTAACCCTGTAACAACAAACAACCCTAACCTCCCAACAAAAAACAACCCTAACCCCCTAACAAACAACAACACTAACCCCCTAACCACAAACAACACTAACACCCTAACAACAAAAACTACTATACCCCAACAAGAAACAGCCCTAAACCCCTAACAACAAACACTAACCCCCTAACAACAAAAAACACTAAACCCCTAACAAGAAACTAACCTAACCCCGTAACAACAAACAACCCTAACCTCCTAACAACAAACAACCTTAAACCCCTAACAACAAACAACCCTAAACCCCTAACAACAAACAACACTAACACCCTAACAACAAAAACCACTAAACCCCAACAAGAAACAACACTAAACCCCTAACAACAAACACTAACCCCCTAACATCAAACAACACAAAACCCCTAACAAGAAACTAACCTAACCCTGTAACAACAAATATCCCTAACCTCCTAACAACAAACAACCTTAACCCCCTAACAACAAACAACCCTAAACCCCTAACAACAAACCATCCTAACCCCCTAACAACCAACAACGCACACCCCCTAACCACAAACAACACTAACACCCTAACCACAAACAACACTAACCACGTAAGAACAAACAACACTAACCCCCTAACAACAAACAACACTAACACCCTAACAACAAAAACTACTAAACCCCAACAAGAAACAACCCTAAACCCCTAACAACAAACACTAACCCCCTAACAACAAACAACACTAAACCCCTAACAAGAAACTAACCTAACCCCGTAACAATAAACAACCCTAACCTCCTAACAACAAACAACCTTAAACCCCTAACAACAAACAACCCTAAACCCCTAACAACAAACAACACTAACACACTAACAACAAAAAACACTAAACCATAACAGAAACAACACTAAACCCCTAACAACAAACACTAACCCCCAACAACATACAACACTAAACAAGTAACAAGAAACTAACCTAAACCCGTAACAACAAACAACCCTAAACTCCTAACAACAAACAACCTTAAACCCCTAACAACAAACAACCCTAAACCCCTAACAACAAACAACACTAACACTCTAACAACAAAAACCAGTAAACTCCAACAAGAAAGAACACTAATCCCCTAACAACAAACACTAACCCCCTAACAACAAACAACACTAAACCCCTAACAATAAACTAACCTAACCCTGTAACAACAAACAACCCTAACCTCCTAACAACAAACAACCCTAACCCCCTAAAAAACAACAACACTAAGCCCCTAACCACAAACAACACTAACACCCTAACAACTAAAACTACTAAACCCCAACAAGAAACAACCCTAAACCCCTAACAACAAACACTAACCCCCTAACAACAAACAACACTAAACCCCTAACAAGAAAAACTACTAAACCCCAACAAGAGACAACCCTAAACCCCTAACAACAAACACTAACCCCCTAACAACAAACAACACTAAACCCCTAACAAGAAACTAACCTAACCCTGTAACAACAAACAACCCTAACCTCCTAACAACAAACAACCTTAAACCCCTAACAACAAACAACCCTAAACCCCTAACAACAAACAACACTAACACCCTAACAACAAAAACCACTAAACCCCAACAAGAAACAACACTAAACCCCTAACAACAAACACTAACCCCCTAACAACAAACAACACTAAACCCCTAACAAGAAAATAACCTAACCCTGTAACAACAAACAACCCTAACCTCCTAACAACAAACAACCCTAACCCTCCTAACAAACAACAACACTAAGCCCCTAACCACAAACAACACTAACACCCTAACAACAAAAACTACTAAACCCCAACAAGAAACAACCCTAAACCCCTAACAACAAACACTAACCCCCGAACAGCAAACAACACTAAACCCCTAACAAGAAACTAACCTAACCCCGTAACAACAAACAACCCTAAGCTCCTAACAACAACCTTAAACCCCTAACAGCAAACAACCCTAAACCCCTAACAACAAACAACACTAACACCCTAACAACAAAAACCACTAAACCCCAACAAGAAACAACACTAAACCCCTAACAACAAACACTAACCCCCTAACAAGAAACAACACTAAACCCCTAACAAGAAACTAACCTAACCCTGTAACAACAAACAGCCCTAACCTTCTAACAACAAACAACCTTAACCCCCTAACAACAAACAACCCTAAACCCCTAACAACAAACAATCCTAACCCCCTAACAACCAACAACTCTCACCCCCTAACCACAAACAACACTAACACCCTAACCACAAACAACACTAACCCCGTAAGAACAAACAACACTAACCCCCTAACCACAAACAACACTAACAGCCTAACAACAAAAACTACTAAACCCCAACAAGAAACAACCCTAAACCCCTAACAACAAACACTAACCCCCGAACAGCAAACAACACTAAACTCCTAACAAGAGACTAACCTAACCCCGTAACAACAAACAACCCTAACCTCCTAACAACAAACAACCTTAAACCCCTAACAACAAACAACCCTAAACCCCTAATAACAAACAACACTAACACCCTAACAACAAAAAACACTAAACCCCAACAAGAAACAACACTAAACCCCTAACAACAAACACTAACCCCCTAACAACAAACAACACTGAACCCCTAACAAGAAACTAACCTAACCCTGTAACAACAAACAACCCTAACCTCCTAACAAAAAACAACCCTAACCCCCTAACAAACAACAACACTAACCCCCTAACCACAAACAACACTAACACCCTAACAACAAAAACTACTATACCCCAACAAGAAACAGCCCTAAACCCCTAACAACAAACACTAACCCCCTAACAACAAAAAACACTAAACCCCTAACAAGAAACTAACCTAACCCCGTAACAACAAACAACCCTAACCTCCTAACAACAAACAACCTTAAACCCCTAACAACAAACAACCCTAAACCCCTAACAACAAACAACACTAACACCCTAACAACAAAAACCACTAAACCCCAACAAGAAACAACACTAAACCCCTAACAACAAACACTAACCCCCTAACATCAAACAACACAAAACCCCTAACAAGAAACTAACCTAACCCTGTAACAACAAATATCCCTAACCTCCTAACAACAAACAACCTTAACCCCCTAACAACAAACAACCCTAAACCCCTAACAACAAACCATCCTAACCCCCTAACAACCAACAACGCACACCCCCTAACCACAAACAACACTAACACCCTAACCACAAACAACACTAACCCCGTAAGAACAAACAACACTAACCCCCTAACAACAAACAACACTAACACCCTAACAACAAAAACTACTAAACCCCAACAAGAAACAACCCTAAACCCCTAACAACAAACACTAACCCCCTAACAACAAACAACACTAAACCCCTAACAAGAAACTAACCTAACCCTGTAACAACAAACAACCCTAACCTGCTAACAACAAACAACCCTAACCCCCTAACAAACAACAACACTAACCCCCTAACCACAAACAACACTAACACCCTAACAACAAAAACTACTAAACCCCAACAAGAAACAACCCTAAACCCCTAACAACAAACACTAACCCCCTAACAGCAAACAACACTAAACCCCTAAGAAGAAACTAACCTAACCCCCTAACAACAAACAACGCACACCCCCTAACCACAAACAACACTAACACCCTAACCACAAACAACACTAACCCCGTAAGAACAAAATACACTAACCCCCTAACAACAAACAACACTAACACCCTAACAACAAAAACTACTAAACCCAACAAGAAACAACCCTTAACCCCTAACAACAAACACTAACCCCCTAACAACAAACAACACTAAACCCGTAACAAGAAACTAACCTAACCCTGTAACAACAAACAACCCTAACCTCCTAACAACAAACAACCCTAACCCCCTAACAAACAACAACACTAACCCCCTAACCACAAACAACACTAACACCCTAACAACAAAAACTAGTAAACCCCAACAAGAAACAACCCTAAACCCCTAACAACAAACACTAACCCCCTGACAACAAACAACACTAAACCCCTAACAAGAAACTAACCTAACCCCGTAACAACAAACAACCCTAACCTCCTAACAGCAAACAACCTTAAACCCCTAACAACAAACAACCCTAAACCCCTAACAAAAAACAACACTAACACCCTAACAACAAAAACCACTAAACCCCAAAAAGAAACAACACTAAACCCCTAACAACAAACACTAACCCCCTAACAACAAACAACACTAAACCCCTAACAAGAAACTAACCTAACCCTGTAACAACAAACAACCCTAACCTCCTAACAACAAAGAACCTGAAACCCCTAACAACAAACAACCCTAAACCCCTAACAACAAAAAACACTAACACCCTAACAACAAAAAACACTAAACCCCAACAAGAAACAACACTAAACCCCTAACAACAAACATTAACCCCCTAACAACAAACAACACTAAACCCCTAACAAGAAACTAACCTAACCCTGTAACAACAAACAACCCTAACCTCCTAACAACAAACAATCTTAACTCCCTAACAACAAACAACCCTAAACCCCTAACAACAAGCAATCCTAACCCCCTAACAACCAACAACGCACACCCCCTAACCACAAACAACACTAACACCCTAACCACAAACAACACCAACCCCGTAGGAACAAACAACACTAACCCCCTAACAACAAACAACACTAACATCCTAACAACAAAAACTACTAAACCCCAACAAGAAACAACCCTAAAGCCCTAACAACAAACACTAACCCCCTAACAACAAACAACACTAAACCCCTAACAAGAAACTAACCTAAACCCGTAACAACAAACAACACTAACCTCCTAACAACAAACAACCTCAAACCCCTAACAACAAACAACCCTAAACCCCTAACAACAAACAACACTAACACCCTAACAACAAAAACCACTAAACCCCAACAAGAAACAACACTAAACCCCTAACAACAAACACTAACCCCCTAACAACAAACAACACTAAACCCCTAACAAAAAACTAACCTAACCCTGTAACAACAAACAGCCCTAACCTCCTAACAACAAAAAACCTTAACCCCCTAACAACAAACAACCCTAAACCCCGAACAACAAACAATCCTATCCCCCTAACAACCAACAACTCTCACCCCCTAACCACAAACAACACTAACACCCTAACCACAAACAACACTAACCCCGTAAGAACAAACAACACTAACCCCCTAACCACAAACAACACTAACACCCTAACAAGATAAACTACTAAACCCCAACAAGAAACAACCCTAAACCCCTATCAACAAACACTAACCCCCTAACAACAAACACTAAACCCCTAACAAGAACCTAACCTAACCCTGTAACAACAAACAACCCTAACCTCCTAACAACAAACAACCTTAAACCCCTAACAACAAACAACCCTAAACCCCTAACAACAAACAACACTAACACCCTAACAACAAAAACCACTAAACCCCAACAAGAAAAAACACTAAACCCCTAACAACAAACACTAACTCCCTAACAACAAACAACACTAAACCCCTAACAAGAAACTAACCTAACCCTGTAACAACAAACAACCCTAACCTCCTAACAACAAACAACCTTAACCCCCAACAACAAACAACCCTAAACCCCTAAAAACAAACAATCCTAACCCCCTAACACCCAACAACGCTCAACCTCTAACCACAAACAGCACTGACACCCTAACCACAAACAACACTAACCCCGAAAGAACAAACAACACTAACCCCCTAACAACAAACAACACTAACACCCTAGCAACAAAAACCACTAAACCCCAACAAGAAACAACACTAAACCCCTAACAACAAACACTAACCCCCTAACAACCAACAACACTAAACCCCTAACAAGAAACTAACCTAACCCCTAACAACAAACACCCCTAAACCCCTAACAACAAACAAGACTAACACCCTAGCAACAAAAAACACTAAACCCCAACAAGAAACAACAGAAAACCCCTAACAACAAACACTAACCCCCTAACGACAAACAACACTAAACCCCTAGCAAGAAACTAACCTAACCCCGTAACAACAAAGAACCCTAACCTCCTAACAACAAACAACCTTAACCCCCTAAACAACCAACAACACTAACCCCCTAACCACCAACAGCACTAACCCAGCAAAAACAAAAAAAACTAACCCCCTAACAACAACCAACACTTATCCCGGAAAAACAAACCACACTAACCCCCAACAAGAAAGAACCCAAATCCTCTAAGAACAAACAACTCTAACCCCCTAACAACAAAAAACTCGGAACCCCTAACAACAAGCAACACAAACCCAGTAACAACAAACAACCCTAAACCCCTAACAACAAACAACCCTTACCCCCTAACAAACAACAGCACTAACCCCCTAAGCAAAAACACTGACACCCTAACAACAAACACCACTAAACCCCAACAAGAAACAACCCTAAACACCTAACAACAAACAACACTAACCCCCTAACAACAAACAACACTAACACCCTAACAACAAAGATCCCTAACCCCCTAAAAACAAATAACACTAAGCCCCAACAACAAACAACACTAACCCTCTAACAACAAACCTAATCTCCTAACTACAAACAACACTAACTCACTAACAACAAACAAAACTACCCCCTAAAAAACAACACAAACCCCAAACAACAAACAACTCTCACACCCTAACAACAAAAAACACTAACCCCCTAACAACAACAACACTAACCCCCAAAAACGGACAACACTAACACCCTAACAACAAACACTACTAAACCCCAACTAGGAACAACCCTAAAGCCCTAACAACAAACAACACTAACCCCCTAACAACAAACAACCCTAAACCCCTAACATCAAAGAACACTAACACCCTAACAACAAACAACCCTAACGCCCTAACAACAAACAACACTAACCCCCGAACAGCAAACAACCCTAAACCCTAAAAACCAGAAACACTAACCCACTAACAACAAACAACCCTAACCCACTAAGAACAAACAACCCTAACACCCTAACAGCAAACAACCTTAAACCTCTAACAACAAACAACCCTAAACCCCTAACAACAAACAATCCTAACACCCTAACAACCAACAACACTCACCCCCTAACCACAAACAACACTAACACCCTAACCACAAACAACACTAAACCCCTAACAAGAAACTAACGTAACCCCGTAACAACAAACAACCCTAACCTCCTAACAACAAACAACCTTAAACCCCTAACAACAAACAATCCTAACACCCTAACAACCAACAACGCTCACCCCCTAACCACAAACAACACTAACCCCGTAAGAACAAACAACACTAACCCCCTAACAACGAACAACACTAGCACCCTAACAACAAAAACTACTAAACCCCAACAAGAAACAACCCTAAACCCCTAACAACAAACACTAACCCCATACCAACAAAGAACACTAAACCCCTAACAAGAAACTTGCCTAACCCTGTAAGAACAAACAACCCTAACCTCCTAACAACAAACAACCTTAACCCCCTAACAACAAACTACCTTAAACCCCTAACAACAAACACTAACCCCCTAACAACAAACAACACTAAATCCCTAACAAGAAACTAACCTAACCCCGTAACAACAAACAACCCTAACCTCCTAACAACAAACAACCTTAAACCCCTAACAACAAACAACCCTAAACCCCTAACAACAAACAACACTAACACCCTAAGAACAAAAACCACTAAACCCCAACACGAAACAACACTAAACCCCTAACAACAAACACTAACCTCCTAACAACAAACAACACTAAACCCCTAACATGAAACTAACCTAACCCTGTAACAACAAAGATCCCTAACCTCCTAACAACAAACAACCTTAACCCCCTAACAACAAACAACCCTAAACCCCTAACAACAAACAATCCTAACCCCCTAACAACCAACAACGCACACCCCCTAACCACAAACAACACTAACACACTAACATCAAACAACACTAACCCCGTAAGAACAAACAACACTAACCCCCTAACAACAAACAACACTAACACCCTAACAACAAAAACTACTAAACCCCAACAAGAAACAACCCTAAACCCCTAACAACAAACACTAACCCCCTAACAACAAACAACACTAAACCCCTAACAAGAAACTAACCTAACCCCGTAACAACAAACAACCCTAACCTCCTAAGAACAAACAACCTTAAACCCCTAACAACAAACAACCCTAAACCCCTAACAACAAACAACACTAACACCCTAACAACAAAAACCACTAAACCCCAACAGGAAACAACACTAAACCCCTAACAACAAACACTAACCCCCTAACAACAAACAACACTAAACCCCTAACAAGAAACTAACCTAACCCTGTAACAACAAACAACCCTAACCTCCTAACAACAAACAACCCTAACCCCCTAACAAACAACAACACTAACCCCCTAACCACAAACAACACTAACACCCTAACAACAAAAACTACTAAACCCCAACAAGAAACAATCGTAAACCCCTAACAACAAACACTAACCCCCTAACAGCAAACAACACTAAACCCCTAACAAGAAAAACTACTAAACCCCAACAAGAAACAACCCTAAACCCCTAACAACAAACACTAACCCCCTAACAACAAACAACACTAAACCCCTAACAAGAAACTAACCTAAACCCGTAACAACAAACAACCCTAACCTCCTAACAACAAACAACCTTAAACCCCTAACAACAAACAACCCTAAACCCCTAACAACAAACAACACTAACACCCTAACAACAAAAACCACTAAACCCCAACAAGAAACAACACTAAACCCCTAACAACAAACACTAACCCCCTAACAACAAACAACACTAAACCCTTAACAACAAACAATCCTAACCCCCTAACAACCAACAACTCTCACCCCCTAACCACAAACAACACTAACACCCTAACCACAAACAACACTAACCCCGTAAGAACAAACAACACTAACCCCCTAACCACAAACAGCACTAACAGCCTAACAACAAAAACTACTAAACCCCAACAAGAAACAACCCTAAACCCCTAACAACAAACACTAACCCCCGAACAGCAAACAACACTAAACTCCTAACAAGAGACTAACCTAACCCCGTAACAACAAACAACCCTAATCTCCTAACAACAAACAACCTTAAACCCCTAACAACAAACAACCCTAAACCCCTAATAACAAACAACACTAACACCCTAACAACAAAAAACACTAAACCCCAACAAGAAACAACACTAAACCCCTAACAACAAACACTAACCCCCTAACAACAAACAACACTGAACCCCTAACAAGAAACTAACCTAACCCTGTAACAACAAACAACCCTAACCTCCTAACAAAAAACAACCCTAACCCCCTAACAAACAACAACACTAACCCCCTAACCACAAACAACACTAACACCCTAACAACAAAAACTACTATACCCCAACAAGAAACAGCCCTAAACCCCTAACAACAAACACTAACCCCCTAACAACAAAAAACACTAAACCCCTAACAAGAAACTAACCTAACCCCGTAACAACAAACAACCCTAACCTCCTAACAACAAACAACCTTAAACCCCTAACAACAAACAACCCTAAACCCCTAACAACAAACAACACTAACACCCTAACAACAAAAACCACTAAACCCCAACAAGAAACAACACTAAACCCCTAACAACAAACACTAACCCCCTAACATCAAACAACACAAAACCCCTAACAAGAAACTAACCTAACCCTGTAACAACAAATATCCCTAACCTCCTAACAACAAACAACCTTAACCCCCTAACAACAAACAACCCTAAACCCCTAACAACAAACCATCCTAACCCCCTAACAACCAACAACGCACACCCCCTAACCACAAACAACACTAACACCCTAACCACAAACAACACCAACCCCGTAGGAACAAACAACACTAACCCCCTAACAACAAACAACACTAACACCCTAACAACAAAAACTACTAAACCCCAACAAGAAACAACCCTAAAGCCCTAACAACAAACACTAACCCCCTAACAACAAACAACACTAAACCCCTAACAAGAAACTAACCTAAACCCGTAACAACAAACAACACTAACCTCCTAACAACAAACAACCTCAAACCCCTAACAACAAACAACCCTAAACCCCTAACAACAAACAACACTAACACCCTAACAACAAAAACCACTAAACCCCAACAAGAAACAACACTAAACCCCTAACAACAAACACTAACCCCCTAACAACAAACAACACTAAACCCCTAACAAAAAACTAACCTAACCCTGTAACAACAAACAGCCCTAACCTCCTAACAACAAAAAACCTTAACCCCCTAACAACAAACAACCCTAAACCCCGAACAACAAACAATCCTATCCCCCTAACAACCAACAACTCTCACCCCCTAACCACAAACAACACTAACACCCTAACCACAAACAACACTAACCCCGTAAGAACAAACAACACTAACCCCCTAACCACAAACAACACTAACACCCTAACAAGATAAACTACTAAACCCCAACAAGAAACAACCCTAAACCCCTATCAACAAACACTAACCCCCTAACAACAAACACTAAACCCCTAACAAGAACCTAACCTAACCCTGTAACAACAAACAACCCTAACCTCCTAACAACAAACAACCTTAAACCCCTAACAACAAACAACCCTAAACCCCTAACAACAAACAACACTAACACCCTAACAACAAAAACCACTAAACCCCAACAAGAAAAAACACTAAACCCCTAACAACAAACACTAACTCCCTAACAACAAACAACACTAAACCCCTAACAAGAAACTAACCTAACCCTGTAACAACAAACAACCCTAACCTCCTAACAACAAACAACCTTAACCCCCAACAACAAACAACCCTAAACCCCTAAAAACAAACAATCCTAACCCCCTAACACCCAACAACGCTCAACCTCTAACCACAAACAGCACTGACACCCTAACCACAAACAACACTAACCCCGAAAGAACAAACAACACTAACCCCCTAACAACAAACAACACTAACACCCTAGCAACAAAAACCACTAAACCCCAACAAGAAACAACACTAAACCCCTAACAACAAACACTAACCCCCTAACAACCAACAACACTAAACCCCTAACAAGAAACTAACCTAACCCCTAACAACAAACACCCCTAAACCCCTAACAACAAACAAGACTAACACCCTAGCAACAAAAAACACTAAACCCCAACAAGAAACAACAGAAAACCCCTAACAACAAACACTAACCCCCTAACGACAAACAACACTAAACCCCTAGCAAGAAACTAACCTAACCCCGTAACAACAAAGAACCCTAACCTCCTAACAACAAACAACCTTAACCCCCTAAACAACCAACAACACTAACCCCCTAACCACCAACAGCACTAACCCAGCAAAAACAAAAAAAACTAACCCCCTAACAACAACCAACACTTATCCCGGAAAAACAAACCACACTAACCCCCAACAAGAAAGAACCCAAATCCTCTAAGAACAAACAACTCTAACCCCCTAACAACAAAAAACTCGGAACCCCTAACAACAAGCAACACAAACCCAGTAACAACAAACAACCCTAAACCCCTAACAACAAACAACCCTTACCCCCTAACAAACAACAGCACTAACCCCCTAAGCAAAAACACTGACACCCTAACAACAAACACCACTAAACCCCAACAAGAAACAACCCTAAACACCTAACAACAAACAACACTAACCCCCTAACAACAAACAACACTAACACCCTAACAACAAAGATCCCTAACCCCCTAAAAACAAATAACACTAAGCCCCAACAACAAACAACACTAACCCTCTAACAACAAACCTAATCCCCTAACTACAAACAACACTAACTCACTAACAACAAACAAAACTACCCCCTAAAAAACAACACAAACCCCAAACAACAAACAACTCTCACACCCTAACAACAAAAAACACTAACCCCCTAACAACAACAACACTAACCCCCAAAAACGGACAACACTAACACCCTAACAACAAACACTACTAAACCCCAACTAGGAACAACCCTAAAGCCCTAACAACAAACAACACTAACCCCCTAACAACAAACAACCCTAAACCCCTAACATCAAAGAACACTAACACCCTAACAACAAACAACCCTAACGCCCTAACAACAAACAACACTAACCCCCGAACAGCAAACAACCCTAAACCCTAAAAACCAGAAACACTAACCCACTAACAACAAACAACCCTAACCCACTAAGAACAAACAACCCTAACACCCTAACAGCAAACAACCTTAAACCTCTAACAACAAACAACCCTAAACCCCTAACAACAAACAATCCTAACACCCTAACAACCAACAACACTCACCCCCTAACCACAAACAACACTAACACCCTAACCACAAACAACACTAACCCCGTAAGAACAAACAACACTAACCCCCTAACAACAAACAACACTAACACCCTAACAACAAAAACCACTAAAGCCCAACAAGAAACAACCCTAAACCCCTAACAACAAACACTAACCCCCTAACAACAAACAACACTAAACCCCTAACAAGAAACTAACCTAACCCCGTAACAATTAACAACCCTAACCTCCTAACAACAAACAACCTTAAACCCCTAACAACAAACAACCCTAAACCCCTAACAACAAACAACACTAACACCCTAACAACAAAAACCACTAAACCCCAACAAGAAACAACACTAAACCCCTAACAACAAACACTAACCCCCTAACAACAAACAACACCAAACCCCTAACAAGAAACTAACCTAACCCTGTAACAACAAACAGCCCTAACCTCCTAAAAAACAAACAACCTTAACCCTCTAACAACAAACAACCCTAAAAACCTAACAACAAACAATCCTAACCCCCTAACAACCAACAATGCTCACGCCCTAACCAAAAAAACACTAACCCTGTAAGAACAAACAACACTAATCCCCTAACAACAAACAACACTAAACCCCTAACAAGAAACTAACGTAACCCCGTAACAACAAACAACCCTAACCTCCTAACAACAAACAACCTTAAACCCCTAACAACAAACAATCCTAACACCCTAACAACCAACAACGCTCACCCCCTAACCACAAACAACACTAACCCCGTAAGAACAAACAACACTAACCCCCTAACAACGAACAACACTAGCACCCTAACAACAAAAACTACTAAACCCCAACAAGAAACAACCCTAAACCCCTAACAACAAACACTAACCCCCTACCAACAAAGAACACTAAACCCCTAACAAGAAACTTACCTAACCCTGTAAGAACAAACAACCCTAACCTCCTAACAACAAACAACCTTAACCCCCTAACAACAAACTACCTTAAACCCCTAACAACAAACACTAACCCCCTAACAACAAACAACACTAAATCCCTAACAAGAAACTAACCTAACCCCGTAACAACAAACAACCCTAACCTCCTAACAACAAACAACCTTAAACCCCTAACAACAAACAACCCTAAACCCCTAACAACAAACAACACTAACACCCTAAGAACAAAAACCACTAAACCCCAACACGAAACAACACTAAACCCCTAACAACAAACACTAACCTCCTAACAACAAACAACACTAAACCCCTAACATGAAACTAACCTAACCCTGTAACAACAAAGATCCCTAACCTCCTAACAACAAACAACCTTAACCCCCTAACAACAAACAACCCTAAACCCCTAACAACAAACAATCCTAACCCCCTAACAACCAACAACGCACACCCCCTAACCACAAACAACACTAACACCCTAACATCAAACAACACTAACCCCGTAAGAACAAACAACACTAACCCCCTAACAACAAACAACACTAACACCCTAACAACAAAAACTACTAAACCCCAACAAGAAACAACCCTAAACCCCTAACAACAAACACTAACCCCCTAACAACAAACATCACTAAACCCCTAACAAGAAACTAACCTAACCCCGTAACAACAAACAACCCTAACCTCCTAAGAACAAACAACCTTAAACCCCTAACAACAAACAACCCTAAACCCCTAACAACAAACAACACTAACACCCTAACAACAAAAACCACTAAACCCCAACAGGAAACAACACTAAACCCCTAACAACAAACACTAACCCCCTAACAACAAACAACACTAAACCCCTAACAAGAAACTAACCTAACCCTGTAACAACAAACAACCCTAACCTCCTAACAACAAACAACCCTAACCCCCTAACAAACAACAACACTAACCCCCTAACCACAAACAACACTAACACCCTAACAACAAAAACTACTAAACCCCAACAAGAAACAATCGTAAACCCCTAACAACAAACACTAACCCCCTAACAGCAAACAACACTAAACCCCTAACAAGAAAAACTACTAAACCCCAACAAGAAACAACCCTAAAGCCCTAACAACAAACACTAACCCCCTAACAACAAACAACACTAAATCCCTAACAAGAAACTAACCTAAACCCGTAACAACAAACAACCCTAACCTCCTAACAACAAACAACCTTAAACCCCTAACAACAAACAACCCTAAACCCCTAACAACAAACAACACTAACACCCTAACAACAAAAACCACTAAACCCCAACAAGAAACAACACTAAACCCCTAACAACAAACACTAACCCCCTAACAACAAACAACACTAAACCCCTAACAACAAACAATCCTAACCCCCTAACAACCAACAACTCTCACCCCCTAACCACAAACAACACTAACACCCTAACCACAAACAACACTAACCCCGTAAGAACAAACAACACTAACCCCCTAACCACAAACAGCACTAACAGCCTAACAACAAAAACTACTAAACCCCAACAAGAAACAACCCTAAACCCCTAACAACAAACACTAACCCCCGAACAGCAAACAACACTAAACTCCTAACAAGAGACTAACCTAACCCCGTAACAACAAACAACCCTAATCTCCTAACAACAAACAACCTTAAACCCCTAACAACAAACAACCCTAAACCCCTAATAACAAACAACACTAACACCCTAACAACAAAAAACACTAAACCCCAACAAGAAACAACACTAAACCCCTAACAACAAACATTAACCCCCTAACAACAAACAACACTAAACCCCTAACAAGAAACTAACCTAACCCTGTAACAACAAACAACCCTAACCTCCTAACAACAAACAATCTTAACTCCCTAACAACAAACAACCCTAAACCCCTAACAACAAGCAATCCTAACCCCCTAACAACCAACAACGCACACCCCCTAACCACAAACAACACTAACACCCTAACCACAAACAACACCAACCCCGTAGGAACAAACAACACTAACCCCCTAACAACAAACAACACTAACATCCTAACAACAAAAACTACTAAACCCCAACAAGAAACAACCCTAAAGCCCTAACAACAAACACTAACCCCCTAACAACAAACAACACTAAACCCCTAACAAGAAACTAACCTAAACCCGTAACAACAAACAACACTAACCTCCTAACAACAAACAACCTCAAACCCCTAACAACAAACAACCCTAAACCCCTAACAACAAACAACACTAACACCCTAACAACAAAAACCACTAAACCCCAACAAGAAACAACACTAAACCCCTAACAACAAACACTAACCCCCTAACAACAAACAACACTAAACCCCTAACAAAAAACTAACCTAACCCTGTAACAACAAACAGCCCTAACCTCCTAACAACAAAAAACCTTAACCCCCTAACAACAAACAACCCTAAACCCCGAACAACAAACAATCCTATCCCCCTAACAACCAACAACTCTCACCCCCTAACCACAAACAACACTAACACCCTAACCACAAACAACACTAACCCCGTAAGAACAAACAACACTAACCCCCTAACCACAAACAACACTAACACCCTAACAAGATAAACTACTAAACCCCAACAAGAAACAACCCTAAACCCCTATCAACAAACACTAACCCCCTAACAACAAACACTAAACCCCTAACAAGAACCTAACCTAACCCTGTAACAACAAACAACCCTAACCTCCTAACAACAAACAACCTTAAACCCCTAACAACAAACAACCCTAAACCCCTAACAACAAACAACACTAACACCCTAACAACAAAAACCACTAAACCCCAACAAGAAAAAACACTAAACCCCTAACAACAAACACTAACTCCCTAACAACAAACAACACTAAACCCCTAACAAGAAACTAACCTAACCCTGTAACAACAAACAACCCTAACCTCCTAACAACAAACAACCTTAACCCCCAACAACAAACAACCCTAAACCCCTAAAAACAAACAATCCTAACCCCCTAACACCCAACAACGCTCAACCTCTAACCACAAACAGCACTGACACCCTAACCACAAACAACACTAACCCCGAAAGAACAAACAACACTAACCCCCTAACAACAAACAACACTAACACCCTAGCAACAAAAACCACTAAACCCCAACAAGAAACAACACTAAACCCCTAACAACAAACACTAACCCCCTAACAACCAACAACACTAAACCCCTAACAAGAAACTAACCTAACCCCTAACAACAAACACCCCTAAACCCCTAACAACAAACAAGACTAACACCCTAGCAACAAAAAACACTAAACCCCAACAAGAAACAACAGAAAACCCCTAACAACAAACACTAACCCCCTAACGACAAACAACACTAAACCCCTAGCAAGAAACTAACCTAACCCCGTAACAACAAAGAACCCTAACCTCCTAACAACAAACAACCTTAACCCCCTAAACAACCAACAACACTAACCCCCTAACCACCAACAGCACTAACCCAGCAAAAACAAAAAAAACTAACCCCCTAACAACAACCAACACTTATCCCGGAAAAACAAACCACACTAACCCCCAACAAGAAAGAACCCAAATCCTCTAAGAACAAACAACTCTAACCCCCTAACAACAAAAAACTCGGAACCCCTAACAACAAGCAACACAAACCCAGTAACAACAAACAACCCTAAACCCCTAACAACAAACAACCCTTACCCCCTAACAAACAACAGCACTAACCCCCTAAGCAAAAACACTGACACCCTAACAACAAACACCACTAAACCCCAACAAGAAACAACCCTAAACACCTAACAACAAACAACACTAACCCCCTAACAACAAACAACACTAACACCCTAACAACAAAGATCCCTAACCCCCTAAAAACAAATAACACTAAGCCCCAACAACAAACAACACTAACCCTCTAACAACAAACCTAATCTCCTAACTACAAACAACACTAACTCACTAACAACAAACAAAACTACCCCCTAAAAAACAACACAAACCCCAAACAACAAACAACTCTCACACCCTAACAACAAAAAACACTAACCCCCTAACAACAACAACACTAACCCCCAAAAACGGACAACACTAACACCCTAACAACAAACACTACTAAACCCCAACTAGGAACAACCCTAAAGCCCTAACAACAAACAACACTAACCCCCTAACAACAAACAACCCTAAACCCCTAACATCAAAGAACACTAACACCCTAACAACAAACAACCCTAACGCCCTAACAACAAACAACACTAACCCCCGAACAGCAAACAACCCTAAACCCTAAAAACCAGAAACACTAACCCACTAACAACAAACAACCCTAACCCACTAAGAACAAACAACCCTAACACCCTAACAGCAAACAACCTTAAACCTCTAACAACAAACAACCCTAAACCCCTAACAACAAACAATCCTAACACCCTAACAACCAACAACACTCACCCCCTAACCACAAACAACACTAACACCCTAACCACAAACAACACTAAACCCCTAACAAGAAACTAACGTAACCCCGTAACAACAAACAACCCTAACCTCCTAACAACAAACAACCTTAAACCCCTAACAACAAACAATCCTAACACCCTAACAACCAACAACGCTCACCCCCTAACCACAAACAACACTAACCCCGTAAGAACAAACAACACTAACCCCCTAACAACGAACAACACTAGCACCCTAACAACAAAAACTACTAAACCCCAACAAGAAACAACCCTAAACCCCTAACAACAAACACTAACCCCCTACCAACAAAGAACACTAAACCCCTAACAAGAAACTTACCTAACCCTGTAAGAACAAACAACCCTAACCTCCTAACAACAAACAACCTTAACCCCCTAACAACAAACTACCTTAAACCCCTAACAACAAACACTAACCCCCTAACAACAAACAACACTAAATCCCTAACAAGAAACTAACCTAACCCCGTAACAACAAACAACCCTAACCTCCTAACAACAAACAACCTTAAACCCCTAACAACAAACAACCCTAAACCCCTAACAACAAACAACACTAACACCCTAAGAACAAAAACCACTAAACCCCAACACGAAACAACACTAAACCCCTAACAACAAACACTAACCTCCTAACAACAAACAACACTAAACCCCTAACATGAAACTAACCTAACCCTGTAACAACAAAGATCCCTAACCTCCTAACAACAAACAACCTTAACCCCCTAACAACAAACAACCCTAAACCCCTAACAACAAACAATCCTAACCCCCTAACAACCAACAACGCACACCCCCTAACCACAAACAACACTAACACACTAACATCAAACAACACTAACCCCGTAAGAACAAACAACACTAACCCCCTAACAACAAACAACACTAACACCCTAACAACAAAAACTACTAAACCCCAACAAGAAACAACCCTAAACCCCTAACAACAAACACTAACCCCCTAACAACAAACAACACTAAACCCCTAACAAGAAACTAACCTAACCCCGTAACAACAAACAACCCTAACCTCCTAAGAACAAACAACCTTAAACCCCTAACAACAAACAACCCTAAACCCCTAACAACAAACAACACTAACACCCTAACAACAAAAACCACTAAACCCCAACAGGAAACAACACTAAACCCCTAACAACAAACACTAACCCCCTAACAACAAACAACACTAAACCCCTAACAAGAAACTAACCTAACCCTGTAACAACAAACAACCCTAACCTCCTAACAACAAACAACCCTAACCCCCTAACAAACAACAACACTAACCCCCTAACCACAAACAACACTAACACCCTAACAACAAAAACTACTAAACCCCAACAAGAAACAATCGTAAACCCCTAACAACAAACACTAACCCCCTAACAGCAAACAACACTAAACCCCTAACAAGAAAAACTACTAAACCCCAACAAGAAACAACCCTAAACCCCTAACAACAAACACTAACCCCCTAACAACAAACAACACTAAACCCCTAACAAGAAACTAACCTAAACCCGTAACAACAAACAACCCTAACCTCCTAACAACAAACAACCTTAAACCCCTAACAACAAACAACCCTAAACCCCTAACAACAAACAACACTAACACCCTAACAACAAAAACCACTAAACCCCAACAAGAAACAACACTAAACCCCTAACAACAAACACTAACCCCCTAACAACAAACAACACTAAACCCCTAACAACAAACAATCCTAACCCCCTAACAACCAACAACTCTCACCCCCTAACCACAAACAACACTAACACCCTAACCACAAACAACACTAACCCCGTAAGAACAAACAACACTAACCCCCTAACCACAAACAGCACTAACAGCCTAACAACAAAAACTACTAAACCCCAACAAGAAACAACCCTAAACCCCTAACAACAAACACTAACCCCCGAACAGCAAACAACACTAAACTCCTAACAAGAGACTAACCTAACCCCGTAACAACAAACAACCCTAATCTCCTAACAACAAACAACCTTAAACCCCTAACAACAAACAACCCTAAACCCCTAATAACAAACAACACTAACACCCTAACAACAAAAAACACTAAACCCCAACAAGAAACAACACTAAACCCCTAACAACAAACACTAACCCCCTAACAACAAACAACACTGAACCCCTAACAAGAAACTAACCTAACCCTGTAACAACAAACAACCCTAACCTCCTAACAAAAAACAACCCTAACCCCCTAACAAACAACAACACTAACCCCCTAACCACAAACAACACTAACACCCTAACAACAAAAACTACTATACCCCAACAAGAAACAGCCCTAAACCCCTAACAACAAACACTAACCCCCTAACAACAAAAAACACTAAACCCCTAACAAGAAACTAACCTAACCCCGTAACAACAAACAACCCTAACCTCCTAACAACAAACAACCTTAAACCCCTAACAACAAACAACCCTAAACCCCTAACAACAAACAACACTAACACCCTAACAACAAAAACCACTAAACCCCAACAAGAAACAACACTAAACCCCTAACAACAAACACTAACCCCCTAACATCAAACAACACAAAACCCCTAACAAGAAACTAACCTAACCCTGTAACAACAAATATCCCTAACCTCCTAACAACAAACAACCTTAACCCCCTAACAACAAACAACCCTAAACCCCTAACAACAAACCATCCTAACCCCCTAACAACCAACAACGCACACCCCCTAACCACAAACAACACTAACACCCTAACCACAAACAACACCAACCCCGTAGGAACAAACAACACTAACCCCCTAACAACAAACAACACTAACACCCTAACAACAAAAACTACTAAACCCCAACAAGAAACAACCCTAAAGCCCTAACAACAAACACTAACCCCCTAACAACAAACAACACTAAACCCCTAACAAGAAACTAACCTAAACCCGTAACAACAAACAACACTAACCTCCTAACAACAAACAACCTCAAACCCCTAACAACAAACAACCCTAAACCCCTAACAACAAACAACACTAACACCCTAACAACAAAAACCACTAAACCCCAACAAGAAACAACACTAAACCCCTAACAACAAACACTAACCCCCTAACAACAAACAACACTAAACCCCTAACAAAAAACTAACCTAACCCTGTAACAACAAACAGCCCTAACCTCCTAACAACAAAAAACCTTAACCCCCTAACAACAAACAACCCTAAACCCCGAACAACAAACAATCCTATCCCCCTAACAACCAACAACTCTCACCCCCTAACCACAAACAACACTAACACCCTAACCACAAACAACACTAACCCCGTAAGAACAAACAACACTAACCCCCTAACCACAAACAACACTAACACCCTAACAAGATAAACTACTAAACCCCAACAAGAAACAACCCTAAACCCCTATCAACAAACACTAACCCCCTAACAACAAACACTAAACCCCTAACAAGAACCTAACCTAACCCTGTAACAACAAACAACCCTAACCTCCTAACAACAAACAACCTTAAACCCCTAACAACAAACAACCCTAAACCCCTAACAACAAACAACACTAACACCCTAACAACAAAAACCACTAAACCCCAACAAGAAAAAACACTAAACCCCTAACAACAAACACTAACTCCCTAACAACAAACAACACTAAACCCCTAACAAGAAACTAACCTAACCCTGTAACAACAAACAACCCTAACCTCCTAACAACAAACAACCTTAACCCCCAACAACAAACAACCCTAAACCCCTAAAAACAAACAATCCTAACCCCCTAACACCCAACAACGCTCAACCTCTAACCACAAACAGCACTGACACCCTAACCACAAACAACACTAACCCCGAAAGAACAAACAACACTAACCCCCTAACAACAAACAACACTAACACCCTAGCAACAAAAACCACTAAACCCCAACAAGAAACAACACTAAACCCCTAACAACAAACACTAACCCCCTAACAACCAACAACACTAAACCCCTAACAAGAAACTAACCTAACCCCTAACAACAAACACCCCTAAACCCCTAACAACAAACAAGACTAACACCCTAGCAACAAAAAACACTAAACCCCAACAAGAAACAACAGAAAACCCCTAACAACAAACACTAACCCCCTAACGACAAACAACACTAAACCCCTAGCAAGAAACTAACCTAACCCCGTAACAACAAAGAACCCTAACCTCCTAACAACAAACAACCTTAACCCCCTAAACAACCAACAACACTAACCCCCTAACCACCAACAGCACTAACCCAGCAAAAACAAAAAAAACTAACCCCCTAACAACAACCAACACTTATCCCGGAAAAACAAACCACACTAACCCCCAACAAGAAAGAACCCAAATCCTCTAAGAACAAACAACTCTAACCCCCTAACAACAAAAAACTCGGAACCCCTAACAACAAGCAACACAAACCCAGTAACAACAAACAACCCTAAACCCCTAACAACAAACAACCCTTACCCCCTAACAAACAACAGCACTAACCCCCTAAGCAAAAACACTGACACCCTAACAACAAACACCACTAAACCCCAACAAGAAACAACCCTAAACACCTAACAACAAACAACACTAACCCCCTAACAACAAACAACACTAACACCCTAACAACAAAGATCCCTAACCCCCTAAAAACAAATAACACTAAGCCCCAACAACAAACAACACTAACCCTCTAACAACAAACCTAATCCCCTAACTACAAACAACACTAACTCACTAACAACAAACAAAACTACCCCCTAAAAAACAACACAAACCCCAAACAACAAACAACTCTCACACCCTAACAACAAAAAACACTAACCCCCTAACAACAACAACACTAACCCCCAAAAACGGACAACACTAACACCCTAACAACAAACACTACTAAACCCCAACTAGGAACAACCCTAAAGCCCTAACAACAAACAACACTAACCCCCTAACAACAAACAACCCTAAACCCCTAACATCAAAGAACACTAACACCCTAACAACAAACAACCCTAACGCCCTAACAACAAACAACACTAACCCCCGAACAGCAAACAACCCTAAACCCTAAAAACCAGAAACACTAACCCACTAACAACAAACAACCCTAACCCACTAAGAACAAACAACCCTAACACCCTAACAGCAAACAACCTTAAACCTCTAACAACAAACAACCCTAAACCCCTAACAACAAACAATCCTAACACCCTAACAACCAACAACACTCACCCCCTAACCACAAACAACACTAACACCCTAACCACAAACAACACTAACCCCGTAAGAACAAACAACACTAACCCCCTAACAACAAACAACACTAACACCCTAACAACAAAAACCACTAAAGCCCAACAAGAAACAACCCTAAACCCCTAACAACAAACACTAACCCCCTAACAACAAACAACACTAAACCCCTAACAAGAAACTAACCTAACCCCGTAACAACAAACAACCCTAACCTCCTAACAACAAACAACCTTAAACCCCTAACAACAAACAACCCTAAACCCCTAACAACAAACAACACTAACACCCTAACAACAAAAACCACTAAACCCCAACAAGAAACAACACTAAACCCCTAACAACAAACACTAACCCCCTAACAACAAACAACACCAAACCCCTAACAAGAAACTAACCTAACCCTGTAACAACAAACAGCCCTAACCTCCTAAAAAACAAACAACCTTAACCCTCTAACAACAAACAACCCTAAAAACCTAACAACAAACAATCCTAACCCCCTAACAACCAACAATGCTCACGCCCTAACCAAAAAAACACTAACCCTGTAAGAACAAACAACACTAATCCCCTAACAACAAACAACACTAAACCCCTAACAAGAAACTAACGTAACCCCGTAACAACAAACAACCCTAACCTCCTAACAACAAACAACCTTAAACCCCTAACAACAAACAATCCTAACACCCTAACAACCAACAACGCTCACCCCCTAACCACAAACAACACTAACCCCGTAAGAACAAACAACACTAACCCCCTAACAACGAACAACACTAGCACCCTAACAACAAAAACTACTAAACCCCAACAAGAAACAACCCTAAACCCCTAACAACAAACACTAACCCCCTACCAACAAAGAACACTAAACCCCTAACAAGAAACTTACCTAACCCTGTAAGAACAAACAACCCTAACCTCCTAACAACAAACAACCTTAACCCCCTAACAACAAACTACCTTAAACCCCTAACAACAAACACTAACCCCCTAACAACAAACAACACTAAATCCCTAACAAGAAACTAACCTAACCCCGTAACAACAAACAACCCTAACCTCCTAACAACAAACAACCTTAAACCCCTAACAACAAACAACCCTAAACCCCTAACAACAAACAACACTAACACCCTAAGAACAAAAACCACTAAACCCCAACACGAAACAACACTAAACCCCTAACAACAAACACTAACCTCCTAACAACAAACAACACTAAACCCCTAACATGAAACTAACCTAACCCTGTAACAACAAAGATCCCTAACCTCCTAACAACAAACAACCTTAACCCCCTAACAACAAACAACCCTAAACCCCTAACAACAAACAATCCTAACCCCCTAACAACCAACAACGCACACCCCCTAACCACAAACAACACTAACACCCTAACATCAAACAACACTAACCCCGTAAGAACAAACAACACTAACCCCCTAACAACAAACAACACTAACACCCTAACAACAAAAACTACTAAACCCCAACAAGAAACAACCCTAAACCCCTAACAACAAACACTAACCCCCTAACAACAAACATCACTAAACCCCTAACAAGAAACTAACCTAACCCCGTAACAACAAACAACCCTAACCTCCTAAGAACAAACAACCTTAAACCCCTAACAACAAACAACCCTAAACCCCTAACAACAAACAACACTAACACCCTAACAACAAAAACCACTAAACCCCAACAGGAAACAACACTAAACCCCTAACAACAAACACTAACCCCCTAACAACAAACAACACTAAACCCCTAACAAGAAACTAACCTAACCCTGTAACAACAAACAACCCTAACCTCCTAACAACAAACAACCCTAACCCCCTAACAAACAACAACACTAACCCCCTAACCACAAACAACACTAACACCCTAACAACAAAAACTACTAAACCCCAACAAGAAACAATCGTAAACCCCTAACAACAAACACTAACCCCCTAACAGCAAACAACACTAAACCCCTAACAAGAAAAACTACTAAACCCCAACAAGAAACAACCCTAAAGCCCTAACAACAAACACTAACCCCCTAACAACAAACAACACTAAATCCCTAACAAGAAACTAACCTAAACCCGTAACAACAAACAACCCTAACCTCCTAACAACAAACAACCTTAAACCCCTAACAACAAACAACCCTAAACCCCTAACAACAAACAACACTAACACCCTAACAACAAAAACCACTAAACCCCAACAAGAAACAACACTAAACCCCTAACAACAAACACTAACCCCCTAACAACAAACAACACTAAACCCCTAACAACAAACAATCCTAACCCCCTAACAACCAACAACTCTCACCCCCTAACCACAAACAACACTAACACCCTAACCACAAACAACACTAACCCCGTAAGAACAAACAACACTAACCCCCTAACCACAAACAGCACTAACAGCCTAACAACAAAAACTACTAAACCCCAACAAGAAACAACCCTAAACCCCTAACAACAAACACTAACCCCCGAACAGCAAACAACACTAAACTCCTAACAAGAGACTAACCTAACCCCGTAACAACAAACAACCCTAATCTCCTAACAACAAACAACCTTAAACCCCTAACAACAAACAACCCTAAACCCCTAATAACAAACAACACTAACACCCTAACAACAAAAAACACTAAACCCCAACAAGAAACAACACTAAACCCCTAACAACAAACACTAACCCCCTAACAACAAACAACACTGAACCCCTAACAAGAAACTAACCTAACCCTGTAACAACAAACAACCCTAACCTCCTAACAAAAAACAACCCTAACCCCCTAACAAACAACAACACTAACCCCCTAACCACAAACAACACTAACACCCTAACAACAAAAACTACTATACCCCAACAAGAAACAGCCCTAAACCCCTAACAACAAACACTAACCCCCTAACAACAAAAAACACTAAACCCCTAACAAGAAACTAACCTAACCCCGTAACAACAAACAACCCTAACCTCCTAACAACAAACAACCTTAAACCCCTAACAACAAACAACCCTAAACCCCTAACAACAAACAACACTAACACCCTAACAACAAAAACCACTAAACCCCAACAAGAAACAACACTAAACCCCTAACAACAAACACTAACCCCCTAACATCAAACAACACAAAACCCCTAACAAGAAACTAACCTAACCCTGTAACAACAAATATCCCTAACCTCCTAACAACAAACAACCTTAACCCCCTAACAACAAACAACCCTAAACCCCTAACAACAAACCATCCTAACCCCCTAACAACCAACAACGCACACCCCCTAACCACAAACAACACTAACACCCTAACCACAAACAACACTAACCACGTAAGAACAAACAACACTAACCCCCTAACAACAAACAACACTAACACCCTAACAACAAAAACTACTAAACCCCAACAAGAAACAACCCTAAACCCCTAACAACAAACACTAACCCCCTAACAACAAACAACACTAAACCCCTAACAAGAAACTAACCTAACCCCGTAACAATAAACAACCCGAACCTCCTAACAACAAACAACCTTAAACCCCTAACAACAAACAACCCTAAACCCCTAACAACAAACAACACTAACACACTAACAACAAAAAACACTAAACCATAACAGAAACAACACTAAACCCCTAACAACAAACACTAACCCCCTAACAACAAACAACACTAAACCCCTAACAAGAAACTAACCTAACCCTGTAACAACAAACAACCCTAACCTGCTAACAACAAACAACCCTAACCCCCTAACAAACAACACTAACCCCCTAACCACAAACAACACTAACACCCTAACAACAAAAACTACTAAACCCCAACAAGAAACAACCCTAAACCCCTAACAACAAACACTAACCCCCTAACAGCAAACAACACTAAACCCCTAAGAAGAAACTAACCTAACCCCCTAACAACAAACAACGCACACCCCCTAACCACAAACAACACTAACACCCTAACCACAAACAACACTAACCCCGTAAGAACAAAATACACTAACCCCCTAACAACAAACAACACTAACACCCTAACAACAAAAACTACTAAACCCAACAAGAAACAACCCTAAACCCCTAACAACAAACACTAACCCCCTAACAACAAACAACACTAAACCCGTAACAAGAAACTAACCTAACCCTGTAACAACAAACAACCCTAACCTCCTAACAACAAACAACCCTAACCCCCTAACAAACAACAACACTAACCCCCTAACCACAAACAACACTAACACCCTAACAACAAAAACTAGTAAACCCCAACAAGAAACAACCCTAAACCCCTAACAACAAACACTAACCCACTAACAACAAACAACACTAAACCCCTAACAAGAAACTAACCTAACCCCGTAACAACAAACAACCCTAACCTCCTAACAGCAAACAACCTTAAACCCCTAACAACAAACAACCCTAAACCCCTAACAAAAAACAACACTAACACCCTAACAACAAAAACCAATAAACCCCAAAAAGAAACAACACTAAACCCCTAACAACAAACACTAACCCCCTAACAACAAACAACACTAAACCCCTAACAAGAAACTAACCTAACCCTGTAACAACAAACAACCCTAACCTCCTAACAACAAACAACCTGAAACCCCTAACAACAAACAACACTAAACCCCTAACAACAAAAAACACTAACACCCTAACAACAAAAAACACTAAACCCCAACAAGAAACAACACTAAACCCCTAACAACAAACATTAACCCCCTAACAACAAACAACACTAAACCCCTAACAAGAAACTAACCTAACCCTGTAACAACAAACAACCCTAACCTCCTAACAACAAACAATCTTAACTCCCTAACAACAAACAACCCTAAACCCCTAACAACAAGCAATCCTACCCCCCTAACAACCAACAACGCACACCCCCTAACCACAAACAACACTAACACCCTAACCACAAACAACACTAACCCCGTAGGAACAAACAACACTAACCCCCTAACAACAAACAACACTAACACCCTAACAACAAAAACTACTAAACCCCAACAAGAAACAACCCTAAAGCCCTAACAACAAACACTAACCCCCTAACAACAAACAACACTAAACCCCTAACAAGAAACTAACCTAAACCCGTAACAACAAACAACACTAACCTCCTAACAACAAACAACCTTAAACCCCTAACAACAAACAACCCTAAACCCCTAACAACAAACAACACTAACACCCTAACAACAAAAACCACTAAACCCCAACAAGAAACAACACTAAACCCCTAACAACAAACACTAACCCCCTAACAACAAACAACACTAAAAGCCTAACAAAAAACTAACCTAACCCTGTAACAACAAACAGCCCTAAACTCCTAACAACAAAAAACCTTAACCCCCTAACAACAAACAACCCTAAACCCCTAACAACAAACAATCCTAACCCCCTAACAACCAACAACTCTCACCCCCTAACCACAAACAACACTAACACCCTAACCACAAACAACACTAACCCCGTAAGAACAAACAACACTAACCCCCTAACCACAAACAACACTAACACTCTAACAAGAAAAACTACTAAACCCCAACAAGAAACAACCCTAAACCCCTATCAACAAACACTAACCCCCTAACAACAAACACTAAACCCCTAACAAGAACCTAACCTAACCCTGTAACAACAAACAACCCTAACCTCCTAACAACAAACAACCTTAAACCCCTAACAACAAACAACCCTAAACCCCTAACAACAAACAACACTAACACCCTAACAACAAAAAACACTAAACCCCAACAAGAAACAACACCAAACCCCTAACAACAAACACTAACCCCCTAACAACAAACAACACTAAACCCCTAACAAGAAACTAACCTAACCCTGTAACAACAAACAACACTAACCTCCTAACAACAAACAACCTTAACCCCCTAAAAACAAACAACCCTAAACCCCTAACAACAAACCATCCTAACCCCCTAACAACCAACAACGCTCACCCCCTGACCACAAACACTAACACCCTAACCACAAACAGCACTAACCCCGTAAGAACAAACAACACTAACCCCCTAACAACAAACAACACTAACAACCTAACAACAAAAACCACTAAACCTCAAAAAGAAACAACCCGAAACCCCTATATAGAAACAACACTAACCACCTAACAACAACCCTAACCCCCTAACAACAAACAACCCTAACCCCCAACAACGAAGTACTCTAATCCACTAACAACAATCAACCCTAAGCCCCTAACAACAAAGAACCCTAACTCTCTAACAAGAAACGACACTAACCCCCTAACAACAAAAAACACTAACCCCCTAACAACAAACACCAATAACCCCCTAACAACAATCCTAACAACCTAACAACAAACAACACTAACCCCCTAAAAATAAACTACTCTAAACCCCTAACAACAAACAACCCTAACCCCCTAACAACAAACAACCCTAAACCCCTAACAACAAACAATCCTAACCCCCTAACAAACAACAACACTAACCCCCTAACCGCAAACAACACTAACACCCTAACAACAAAAACTACTAAACCCCAACAAGAAACAACCCTAAACCCCTAACAACAAACACTAACCCCCTAACAACAAACAACACTAAACCCCTAACAAGAAACTAACCTAACCTGTAACAACAAACAACCCTAACCTCCTTACAACAAACATCCTTAACCCCCTAACAACAAACAACCCTAAACCCCTAACAACAAACAATCCTAACCCCGTAACAACCAACAACGCTCACCCCCTAACCACAAAAAACACTAACTCCCTAACCACAATCAACACTAACCCCGTAAGAACAAACAACACTAACCTCCTAACAACAAACAACCTTAAACCCCTAACAACAAACAACCCTAACCACCTAACCAACAACAACACTAACCCCCTAACACCAAACAGCACTAAACCCCTAACAAGAAACTAACCTAACCCTGTAACAACAAACAGCCCTAACCTCCTAACAACAAACAATCCTAACCCCCTAACAAACAACAACACTAACCCCCTAACCACAAACAACTCTAACACCCTAACAACAAAAACTACTAAACCCCAACAAGAAACAACCCTAAACCCCTAACAACAAACACTAACAACCTAACAACAAACAACACTAAACCCCTAACAAGAAAATAACCTAACCCCGTAACAACAAACAACCCTAACCTCCTAACAACAAACAACCTTAAACCCCTAACAACAAACAACCCTAAACCCCTAACAACAAACAACACTATCACCGAACAACAAAAACCACAAAAACCCCAACAAGAAACAACACTAAACCCCTAACAACAAACACTAACCCCCTAACCACAAACAACACTAAACCCTTAACAAGAAACTGACCTACCCCTGTAACAACAAACAACCCTAACCTCCTAACAACAAACAACCTTAACCCCCTAACAACAAACAACCCTAAACCCCCGACAACAAACAATCCTAACCCCCTAACAACAAACAACGCTCACCCCCTAACCACAAACAACACTAACACCCTAACCACAAACAACACTAACCCCGTAAGAACAAACAACACTAACCCCCTAACAACAAACAAGACTAACACCCTAACAACAAAAACTACTAAACCCCAACAAGAAACAACCCTAAACCCCTAACAACAAACACTAACCCCCTAACAACAAACAACACTAAACCCCTAACAAGAAACTAACCTAACCCCGTAACAACAAACAACCCTAACCTCCTAACAACAAACAACCTTAAACCCCTAACAACAAACAACCCTAAACCCCTAACAACAAACAACACTAACACCCTAACAACAAAAACCACTAAACCCCAACAAGAAAAAACACTAAACCCCTAACAACAAACACTAACCCCCTAACAACAAACAACACTAAACCCCTAACAAGAAACTAACCTAACCCTGTAACAACAAACAACCCTAACCTCCTAACAACAAACAACCTTAACCCCCAACAACAAACAACCCTAAACCCCTAAAAACAAACAATCCTAACCCCCTAACACCCAACAACGCTCAACCTCTAACCACAAACAGCACTGACACCCTAACCACAAACAACACTAACCCCGTAAGAACAAACAACACTAACCCCCTAACAAACAACAACACTAACCCCCTAACCACAAACAACACTAACACCCTAGCAACAAAAACCACTAAACCCCAACAAGAAACAACACTAAACCCCTAACAACAAACACTAACCCCCTAACAACCAACAACACTAAACCCCTAACAAGAAACTAACCTAACCCCTAACAACAAACACCCCTAAACCCCTAACAACAAACAAGACTAACACCCTAGCAACAAAAAACACTAAACCCCAACAAGAAACAACAGTAAACCCCTAACAACAAACACTAACCCCCTAACGACAAACAACACTAAACCCCTAGCAAGAAACTAAGCTAACCCCGTAACAACAAAGAACCCTAACCTCCTAACAACAAACAACCTTCAACCCCTAACAACAATCAACACTAACACCCTAACAACAAAAACCACTAAACCCCAACAAGAAACAACACTAAACCCCTAACAACAAACACTAACCCCCTAACAACAAACAACACTAAACCCCTAACAAGAAACTAACCTAACCCTGTAACAACAAACAACCCAAACCTCCTAACAACAAACAACCTTAACCCCCTAAAAACAAACAACCCTAAACCCCTAACAACAAACAATCCTAACCCCCTAACAACCAACAACGCTCACCCCCTAACCACAAACAACACTAACACCCTAACCACAAACAACACTAACCCCGTAAGAACAAACAACACTAACCCCCTAACAACAAACAACACTAACACCCTAAAAACAAAAACCACTAAAACCCAACAAGAAACAACCCTAAACCCCTAAATACAAACAACACTAACCCCCTAACCACAAACAACACTAACACCCTAACAACAAAAACTACTAAACCTCAAAAAGAAACAACCCGAAACCCCTAAATAGAAACAACACTAACCAGCTAACAACAACCCTAACCACCTAACAACAAACAACCCTAACCCCCAACAACAAACTACTATAACCCACTAACAACAAACAACCCTAAGCCCCTAACAACAAAGAACCCTAACTCTCTAACAAGAATCAACACTAACCCCCTAACAACAAAAAACACTAACCCCCTAACAACAAACACCACTAACCCCCTAACAACAAACACCACTAACCCCCTAACAACAATCCTAACAACCTAACAACAAACAACACTAACCCCCTAAAAATAAACTACTCTAAACCCCTAACAACAAACAACCCTAACCCCCTAACAACAAACAACACTAAACCCCTAACAACAAACAACCCTAACCTTCTAACAACAAACAACCCTAACCCCCTAACAAACAACAACACTAACCCCCTAACCACAAACAACACTAACACCCTAACAACAAAAACTACTAAACCCCAACAAGAAACAACCCTAAACCCCTAACAACAAACACTAACCCCCTAACAACAAACAACACTAAACCCCTAACAACAAAAACCACTAAAGCCCAACAAGAAACAACCCTAAACCCCTAACAACAAACACTAACCCCCTAACAACAAACAACACTAAACCCCTAACAAGAAACTAACCTAACCCCGTAACAACAAACAACCCTAACCTCCTAACAACAAACAACCTTAAACCCCTAACAACAAACAACCCTAAACCCCTAACAACAAACAACACTAACACCCTAACAACAAAAACCACTAAACCCCAACAAGAAACAACACTAAACCCCTAACAACAAACACTAACCCCCTAACAACAAACAACACCAAACCCCTAACAAGAAACTAACCTAACCCTGTAACAACAAACAGCCCTAACCTCCTAAAAAACAAACAACCTTAACCCTCTAACAACAAACAACCCTAAAAACCTAACAACAAACAATCCTAACCCCCTAACAACCAACAACGCTCACGCCCTAACCAAAAAAACACTAACCCTGTAAGAACAAACAACACTAATCCCCTAACAACAAACAACACTAAACCCCTAAAAGAAACTAACGTAACCCCGTAACAACAAACAACCCTAACCTCCTAACAGCAAACAACCTTAAACCCCTAACAACAAACAACCCTAAACCCCTATCAACAAACAACACTAACACCCTAACAACAAAAACCACTAAACCCCAACAAGAAACAACACTAAACCCCTAACAACAAACACTAACCCCCTAACAGCAAACAACACTAAACCCCTAACAAGAAACTAACCTAACCCCCTAACAACCAACAACGCACACCCCCTAACCACAAACAACACTAACACCCTAACAACAAAAACTACTAAACCCCAAAAAGAAACAACCCTAAACCCCTAACAACAAACGCTAACCCCCTAACAACAAACAACACTAAACCCCTAACAAGAAACTAACCTAACCCTGTAACAACAAACAACCCTAACCTCCTAACAACAAACAACCTTAAACCCCTAACAACAAACAACCCTAAACCCCTAACAACAAAAAACACTAACACCCTAACAACAAAAACCACTAAACCCCAACAAGAAACAACACTAAACCCCTAAGAACAAACACTAACCCCCTAACAACAAACAACACTAAACCCCTAACAAGAAACTAACCTAACCCTGTAACAACAAACAACCCTAACCTCCTAACAACAAACAACCTTAACCCCCTAACAACAAACAACCCTAAACCCCTAACAACAAACAACACTACCACCGAACAACAAAAACCACAAAAACCCCAACAAGAAACAACACTAAACCCCTAACAACAAACACTAACCCCCTAACAACAAACAACACTAACCCCCTAACAAGAAACTAACCTAACCCTGTAACAACAAACAACCCTAACCTCCTAACAACAAACAACCTTAAACCCCTAACAACAAACAACCCTAAACCCCTAACAACAAACAACACTAACACCCTAACCACAAAAAACACTAAACCCCAACAAGAAACAACACTAAACCCCTAACAACAAACACTAACCCCCTAACAACAAACAACAGTAAACCCCTAACAAGAAACTAACCTAACCCTGTAACAACAAACAACCCTAACCTCCTAACAACAAACAACCTTAACCCCCTAACAACAAACAACCCTAAACCCCTAACAACAAACAATCCTATCCCCCTAACAACCAACAACACTCACCCCCTAACCACAAAGAACACTAACACCCTAACCACAAACAACACTAACCCCGTAAGAACAAACAACACTAACCCCCTAACCACAAACAACACTAACACCCTAACAACAAAAACCACTAAAGCCCAACAAGAAACAACCCTAAACCCCTAAATACAAACAACACTAACCCCTAACCACAAACAACACTAACACCCTAACAACAAAAACCACTAAACCTCAACAAGAAACAACCCGAAACCCCTAAATAGAAACAACACTAACCACCTAACAACAACCCTAACCCCCTAACAACAAACAACCCTAACCCTCAACAACAAACCACTCTAACCCACTAACAACAAACAACCCTAAGCCCCTAACAACAAAGAACCCTAACTCTCTAACAAGAAACAACACTAACCGCCTAACAAAAAAAACACTAACCCCCTAACAACAAACACCACTAACCCCTAACAACAATCCTAAAAACCTAACAGCAAACAACACTAACACCCTAACAAGAAAGAACCCAAATCCTCTAACAACAAACAACTCTAACCCCCTAAGAACAAACAACTCTGAACCCCTGACAACAAACACCACTAAACCACTAACAACAAACAACTCTAACCCCTAAAAACCAAAAACACTAACCCACTAACAACAAACAACACTAACCCACTAACAACAAACAACCCTAACACCCTAACAACAAACAACACTAAACCCCTAACATCAAACAACACTAACCCCCTAACCACAAACAACACTAACAGCCTAACAACATAAACCACTAAACCTCAACAAGAAACAACCCCAAACCCCTAAATAGAAACAACACTAACCACCTAACAACAACCCTAACCCGCTAACAACAAACAACCCTAACCTCCAACAACAAACTACTCTAATCCCCTAACAATAAAAAACCCTAACCCCTAACATCAAACAACACTAACCCCTTAACAACAAACAACCCTAATCCCCAAACAACAAACAACCCTAACCCCCTAACAACAAACAATCCTATCCCCCTAACAACCAACAACACCAACCCCCTAACCACAAAAAACACTAACACCCTAACAACAAATATCACTAAACCCCAACAAGAAATAACCCTAAAACCGTAACAACAAACAACACTAACACCCTAACAACACACAACCCTAACCAAACAACAAACAACCCTAACCCACTAACAACAAACAACCCTAACCCCCTAAAAATAAACTACTCTAAACCCCTAACGACAAACAACCCTAACCCCCTAACAACAAACAACCCTAAACCCCTAACAACAAACAACTCTAACCTCCTAACAACAAACAACCTTAACCCCCTAACAACAAAAAACCCTAAACCACTAACAACAAACAATCCTAACCCCCTAACAACCAACAACGCTCACCCCCTAACCACAAACAACACTAACACCCTAACCACAAACAACACTAACCCCGTAAGAACAAACAACACTAACCCCCTAACAACAAACAACACTAACACCCTAACAACCAAAACTACTAAACCCCAACAAGAAACAACCCTAAACCCCTAACAACAAACACTAACCCCCTAACAACAAACAACACTAAACCCCTAACAAGAAACTAACCTAACCCCGTAACAACAAATAACCCTAACCTCCTAACAACAAACAACCTTAAACCCCTAAAAACAAACAACCCTAAACCCCTAACAACAAACAACCCTAAACCCCTAACAACAAACAACACTAACACCCTAACAACAAAAAACACTAAACCCCAACAAGAAACAACACTAAACCCCTAACACCAAACACTAACCCCCTAACAACAAACAACCCTAACCTTCTAACAACAAACAACCCTGACCCCCTAACAACCAACAACACTAACCCCTAACCACAAACAACACTAACACCCTAACAAGAAAAACCACTAAACCCCAACAGAAAACAACACTAAACGCCTAAGAAAAAACAACAATAATCCCCTAACAACAAACAACACGAAACCAATAACAAGAAATTACACTAAACCCGTAACAACAAACAACACTAACCCCGTAACAACAAACATCCCTAACCCCCAAACAACAAACAACCCTAACCACCTAACAACAAAGAATCCTTACCCCCTAACAACCAACAACACTAACACCCTAACCAAAAACAACACTAACACCCGAAAAACAAAAACCACTAAACCCCAAGAAGAAACAACCCTAAATCCCTAACAAACAACACTAACCCCCTAACAACACACAACCCTAACCAAACAACAAACAACCCTAACCCACTAACAACAAACAACACTAACCCCCTAAAAAGAACCTACCCTAACCCCGTAACAACAAACAACCCTAACCCCTAACAACAAACAACCCTAACCCCCTAACAACAAACAACCCTAAACCGCTAACATCAAAGAACACTAACACCCTACCAAAAAATAACCCTAACCCCCAACAACAAACAACACTAACCCCCAAACAACAAACACCCTAACCCCTAAAAACCAAAAACACTAACCCACTAACAGCAAACAACCCTATCCAACTAACAACAAACAACCCTAACACCCTAAGAACAAACAACACTAACCCTCTAACAACAAACAACCCTAACCCCTAACATCAAACAACACTAACCCCGTAACAACAAACAACCCTAACCCCCTAACAACAAACATTCCTATCCCCCTAACAACCAACAACACTAACCCCATAACCACAAACACCACTAACACCCTAACAACAAAAACCACTCAACTCCAACAAGAAACAACCCTAAAGCCCTAACAACAAACAATACTAACCCCCTAACAACACACATCCCTAACCAAACAACAAACAACCCTATCCCACTAACAACAAACAACCCTAACACCCTAACAACAAACACTAACCCCCTAACAACAAACAACCCTAAACCCCTAACATCAAACAACACTAAAGCCGTAAAAACAAACAACCCTAACCCCCAAACAACAAAGAGCCCTAACCCCCTAAAAACAATCCTATCCCCCTAACAACCAACAACACTAACCCCCTAACCACAAACAACACTAACACCCTAACAACAAGAACCACTAAACCCGAACAAGAAGCAACCCTAAACCCCTAACAACAAACAACACTAACCCCCTAAAAACACACAACCCTAACCAGACAACAAACAACACTAACCCACTAACAACAAACAACACTAACCCCCTAACAAGTAACTACCCTAACCCCGTAACAACAAACAACTCTAACCCCTAACAACAAAGAACCCTAACCCCCTAACAACCAACAGTACTAACCCCCTAAGCAAAAACACTAACACCCTAACAACAAAACCCACTAAACCACAACAAGAAACAACCCTAAACCCCTAACAACAAATAACACTAACCTCCTAACAACAAACAACACTAACACCCTAACAACAACCATCCCTAACCCCCTAGCAACAAACAACCCTAACCAAACAACAAAGAACCCTAACCGACTAACAACAAACAACACTAAACCCCTAACAAGAAACTACCTTAAACCCGAAACAACAAACAACCCTAACCCCCTTACAACGAACAACCGTAAACACCTAACAACAAACAACACTAAATCCCTAACAACAAACAACCCTAACCCCCTAACAACAAACAACCCTAACCCCCTAAACAACCAACAACACTAACCCCCTAACCACCAACAGCACTAACCCAGTAAAAACATAAAACACAAACCACCTAAGAACAACCACTAGGTATCCCCTGAAAACAAACAGCACTAACCCCGTAACAAGAAAGAACCCAAATCCTGTAACAACAAACAACTCTAACCCCCTAACAACAAACAACTCTGAACCCCTGACAACAAACACCACTAACCCACTAACAACAAAAAACACTAACCCCCTAACAAGAAACTACCCTAACCCCTAAAACCAAAAACACTAACCCCCTAACAACAAACAACCCTAACACCCTAACAACAAACAACACTAACCCCCTAACAACAAACAACACTAAACCCATAACATCAAACAACACTAACCCCCTAACAACAAACAACAATAACACCCTAACAACAAACAACACTAACACCCTAACAACAAAAACCACTAAACCCCAGCAAGAAACAACCCTAAACCCCTAAATACAAACAACACTAACCCCCTAACCACAAACAACACTAACAGCCTAACAGCAAAACCCACTAAACCCCAACAAGAAACAACCGTATACACCTAACAACAAATAACACTAACCTCCTAACAACAAACAACACTAACACCCTAACAACAACCACTCCTAACCCCCTAGCAACAAACAACCCTAACCAAACAACAAACAACCCTAACCGACTAACAATAAACAACACTAAACCCCTAACAAGAAACTACCTTAAACCCGAAACAACAAACAACCCTAACCCCCTAACAACCAACAACCGTAAACACCAAACAACAAACACCACTAACCCACTAACAACAAACAACATTAACCCCCTAACAAGAAACTACCCTAACCCCTGAAAAAAAAACACTAACCCCCTAACAACAAACAACCCTAACACCCTAACAACAAACAACACTAACCCCTAACAACAAACAACACTAAACCCCTAACAAGAAACTAACCTAACCCTGTAACAACAAACAGCCCTAACCTCCTAACAACAAACCACCTTAACCCCCTAACAACAAACAACCCTAAACCCCTAACAACAAACAACCCTAAACCCCTAACAACAAAAAAAACTAACACCCTAACAACAAAAAACACTAAACCCCAACAAGAAACAACACTAAACCCCTAACAACAAACATTAACCCCCTAACAACAAACAACAGTAAACCCCTAACAAGAAACTAACCTAACCCTGTAACAACAAACAACCCTAACCTCCTAACAACAAACAACCTTAACCCCCTAACAACAAACAACCCTAAACCCCTAACAACAAACAATCCTAACCCCCTAACAACCAACAACGCACACCCCCTATCCACAAACAACACTAACACCCTAACCACAAACAACAATAACCCCGTAAGAACAAACAACACTAACCCCCTAACAACAAACAACACTAACACCCTAACAACAAAAACTACTAAACCCCAACAAGAAACAACCTTAAACCCCTAACAACAAACATTAACCCCCTAACAACAAACAACACTAAACCCCGAACAAGAAACTAACCTAACCCCGTAACAACAAACAACCCTAACCTCCTAACAACAAACAACCTTAAACCCCTAACAACAAACAACCCTAAACCCCTAACACCAAACACTAACACCCTAACAACAAAAACCACTAAACCCCAACAAGAAACAACACTAAACCCCTAACAACAAAGAACCCTAACACTCTAACAAGAAACAACACTAACCCCCTAACAACAAAAAACACTAACCCCCTAACAACAAACACCACTAACCCCCTAACAACAATCCTAACAACCTAACAACAAACAACACTAACCCCCTAAAAATAAACTACACTAAACCCCTAACAACAAACAACCTTAAACCCTTAACAACAAACAACACTAAACCCATAACAACAAATAACCCTATCCTTCTAACAACAAACAACCCTAACCCCCTAACAAACAACAACACTAACCCCCTAACCACAAACAACACTAACACCCTAACAACAAAAACATCTAAACCCCAACAAGAAACAACACTAAACCGCTAACAACAAACAACAATAATACCCTAACAACAAAAACCACTAAACCCCTAACAAGAAACTACCCGAACCCCGTAACAACAAACAAAACTAAACCTGCAACAAGAAACAAACCTAACCCCCAAACAACAAACAACCCAAACCCCTAACATCAAACAACACTAACCCCATAACAACAAACAACCCTAACCCACTAACAAAAAACATTCCTCTCCCCCTAACAACCAACAACAATAACCCCCTAACCACAAACAGCACTAACACCCTAACAACAAAAACCACTAAACCCCAACAAGAAACAACCCTAAACCCCTAACAACAAACAACACTAACCCCCTAACAACACACAACCCTATCCAAACAACAAACTACCCAAACCCACCAACAACAAACAACACTAACCCCCTAACAAGAACCTACCCTAACCCCGTAACAACAAACAACCCTAACCCCTAAAAACAAACAACACTAACCCCCTAACAACAAACAACCCTAACCCCCTAACAACAAACAACACTAACCCCCAAACAACAATCAACCCTAACCCCTAAAAACCAAAAACACTAACCCACTAACAACAAAGAACCCTAACCCACTAACAACAAACAACCCTAACACCCTAACAACAAACAACACTAACCCCCTAACAACAAACAACCCTAACCCCTATCATCAAACAACACTAACCCCGTAACAACAAACAAACCTAACCCCCAAACAACAAACAACCCTAACCCCCTAAGAACAAACAATCCTATCCCCCTAACAACCAACAACACTAACCCCCTAACTGCAAACAACACTAACACCCTAACAACAAAAACCACTAAACCCCAACAAGAAACAACCCTAAACTGCTAAAAACAAACAACACTAACCCCCTAACAACACACAACTCTAACCAAACAGCAAACAACCCTAACCCACCAACAACAAACAACACAAACCCCCTAACAAGAACCTACCCTAACCCCGTAACAACAAACAACCCTAACCCCCTAACAACAAACAAACCTAAACCCCTAACATCAAAGAACACTAACACCCTAACAACAAACAACCCTAACACCCTAACAACAAACAACACTAGCCCCCAAACAACAAACAACCCTAACCCCTAAAAACCAAAAACACTAACCCACTAACAGCAAACTAAACTAACCAACTAACAACAAACAACCCTCACACCCTAACAACAAACAACACTAACCCCCTAACAACAAACAACCCTAACCCCTAACATCAAACAACACTAACCCAGTAACAACAAACAACCCTAACCCCCTAACAACAAACATTCCTATCCCCCTAACAACCAACAACACTAACCCCCTAACCACAAACAACACTAACACCCTAACAACAAAAACCACTAAACCCCAACAAGAAACAACCCTAAACCCCTAACAACAAACAACACTAACCCCCTAACAACACACAACCCTAACCAAACAACAAACAACCCTAACCCACCAACAACAAACAACACTAACCCCCTAACAAGAACCAACCCTAACCCCGTAACAACAAAAAACCCTAACCCCTAACAACAAACAACCCTAACCCCCAACAACAAACAACCCTAAACCCCTAACATCAAAGCACACTAACACCCTAACAACAAACGACCCTAACCCCCTAACAACAAACAACACTAACCCCCAAACAACAAACAACCCTAACCCCTAAAAACCAAAAACACTGATCCCCAAACAACAAACAACCCTAACCCCTAAAAACCAAAAACACTAACCCACTAACAACAAACAACCCTAACCCACTAACAACAAACAACCCTAACACCCTAACAGCAAACAACACTAACCCCCTTACAACAAAAAACCCTAACCCCTAACATCAAACAACACTAACCCCGTAACAACAAACAACCCTAACCCCCAAACAACAAACACTAACCCCCTAACAACAAACAACACTAAACCCCTAACAAGAAACTAACCTAACCCCGTAACAACAAACAACCCTGACCTCCTAACAACAAACAACCTTAACCCCCTAACAACAAACACCCCTAAACGCCTAACAACAAACAATCCTAACCCCCTGACAACCAACAACACTAACCCCCTAACCACAAACAACACTAACACCCTAACCACAAACAACACTAACCCCGTAAGAACAAACAACACTAACCCCCTAACAACAAACAACACTAACACCCTAACAACAAAAACCACTAAACTCCAACAAGAAACAACCCGAAACCCCTAAATACAAAAAGCACTAACCCCCTAACAACAACCCTAACCCCCTAACAACAAACAACCCTAACCCCCAACAACAAACAACTCTAACCCACTAACTACATACAACCCTAATCCCCTAACAACAAAGAAAACTAACTCTCTAACAAGAAACAACACTAACCCCCTAACAACAAAAAACACTAACCCCCTAACAACAAACACCACTAACACCCTAACAACAATCCTAACAACCTAACAACAAACAACACTAACCCCTTAAAACAAACTACCCTAAACCCCTAACAACAAACAACCCTAACCCCCTAACAACCAACAACAGTAAACCCCTAACCACAAACAACACTAACATCCTAACAACAAAAACCACTAAAGTACAACAAGAAACAACCCTAACCCCCTAACAACAAACAACCCTAACCCCCTATACAACCAACAACACTAACCCCGTAACCACCAACAGCACTAACCCAGTAAAAATAAAAAAAAATACTAACCCCCTAACAACAACCAACACTTATCCCCTAAAAACAAACAACACTAACCCCCAACAAGAAAGAACCCAAATCCTCTAACAACAAACAACTCTAACCCCCAACAACAAAAAACTCTGAACCCCTAACAACAAACAACACTAACCCACTAACAACAAACAACACTAACCCCCTAACAACAAACAACCCTAAGTCTCTAACAAACAACCTTCAACCCCTAAAATCCAACAACCCAAAACCCCTAACAACAAAAGTAACCACCTATCAACAAACAACCCTAACCCCATAACAACCAACAACACTAACCCCCATCCACAAACAACACTAACCCCCTAACAACACACAACACTAACCCTCTTACAAAAAAAAATCCTAACCCCCTAACAACAAACAACACTAACCCCTTAACAACAAACATCCCTAACCCACTAACAACAAACAAAACTAACGCCCTAACAAACATTAACCCCCGACCAGAAACAACACAACCCCCCTAACAAAAATCAACCCTAACTCCCTAACAACAAACAACCCTAACCCACTAACAACAAACAACCCTAACACCCTAACAACAAACAACACTAACCCCCTAACAACAAACAACCCTGAACCCCTAACAACAAACAACACTATACCCTTAACAACAAACAACCTTAACCCCCTAACAACAATCAAACCTAACCCCCAAACAACAAACAACCCTAACCCCCAAACAACGAACAACCCTAACCCCCTCACGAAAACAACCCTAAGCCCCTAACAAGCACAACTCTAAACCCCGAAAATACAATCGTAACCCCGTAACAAACACAACCCTAACCCCCTAACAAAGCCTAACAATAACTTTAAACCTGATCATAAGCATAACCCCAAACCCTAGCACTAACTCTAACTCTAAACCTAACACTAACTTAGCCCTGCCCTTTATCGTAAACCTAGCCTTAACCCTAACCTTACCCCTACCCGAACCCTAACTCCATACCTAACCCGAACACTAAACTTGACCCTACTCTAACTTTAACTCTAACGTGACTATTAACTGAAACATCACCCTAACCCTACGCCTAAATCTAACTCGAGCCCTAACCATAACAATTACCCTAAACCCTCGCCTTAACTGTAAACCTAACCCTAACCCTCACCCTAATCCTTAACCGTATCCCCAACCCTAAACCTGACGCTATCCCCAAACTTATCCCTAACCCTAACCCTAATACGAACAGTAACCCAAATCTAACCCTAACCCTAATATTAAACCTAAACTTAAATCTACCCTAACCATAAACCTAACCCTAACACCCTAAACCTAACGTCTAACACCGTCTATAATCCTAACCCTTATCATAACCCTCACCCTTAACCTAAACTTCACACTAACCCTAAACCTAACCTAACGCTGACCCTAGACATAACGCCTAACCCTAACCGAACCCTAAACCTATCCTTAACACTAACCTGAACACAAACCCAAACCCTAGCCCTCACCAGAAAAATAACCCTCACCCTATCCTGAACTTCATCCAAACACTAACCATAACCTTAACCCTAAACCTAGACCTAACCCAAACCCTAACCTCAAACCTAACTCTAAGAATAACGCTAGTCCATCTGTAACCCTAAACTGAACACTTACAATAGCCCTGAACCTAACCCTAAACTTAATCCTAATCCTAAACCTAGACCTAATCCTAACCCTAACCCTAACTCTAACCTTGACCCTAAATAGAACACTAAGTCTAACCCTCAACTTGGACCTAAACCTAAATCTTACCCTACACTTAACCCTAACCCTAAACCTAACCCTCACTCTAACTCTAACCCTAATCATAACACTTACCCTAAACCCTCACCTTAACTGTAAAACTAACCGTAACCCTCACCCTAACCCCTAACCGTATCCCACAACGCTAACCCTAATGCTATCCCTAACCCTAACCCTAACACTAACCTGAAACCCCTGAGCCCTAATGATAAACCTAACCCTAACACAAACCCTAACCCTAACACCAAAGCCTAGCAAAAACCTTAACCCTAACTCTCACCCTAACTCTAACACTAACCCGAAACCTAATCATGAACCTAACCCTAACCCTAAACCAAACCTAACCATGACCAGAAACACAACGTCTAACCGGAACCCTCACCCAAAACCTAATCCTAAACTACACCTCTAACTCTAACACTTTACCATAACCATAATCCAAACCCTACCCAACCCTAACCCTAAACCTAACCCTCACCCCAACCACAACGCCTAACACAACCATAACCCTTACCCTAACCGTAACACTAAACTTAACCCTAACCTTAAATCTAACCCTAACCCTAAAACTAAACACAACCCATGAACTTAACCCTAACCCTGAACATAACCTTAACACTAACCTGAAAACAAGCCCAAACCTTAGCCATAACCCTAACCCTCACCCTGTCTTAAACTTCACCCTATCCCTAACCTAAAACTCACCCTGACTTTAACCCTAACCCTACCCCTAAACCTAACCCTCACCTTAACCTTGGCCCACCTGTAACCCTAAACCTAACCCTTACAATAACTCTGACCCTAATCCTCGCCCTAAACCTAATTCTAATCCTAACCCTGACCCTAACCCTAACCTAACCTTAACCCTATCTTTAAGCCTACCATAATCTTAAACCTAACCCTAACCCTTAACTCTAACTCTAACCCTAACCCTAGCCCTAACCCTAATCTTAACTGTAACACTTTCCCAAAATCCTCATCTTAACTGTAAATGTAACTCTAACTCTTACCCTAACCCTAAACTTAACCCTAATTATAACCCTAACCTAAACCTAACTGAAATGCTAACCCTTAACCGTAACTCTAACGCTAATCCTTAGCCTAAACCTAACCTTAACCCTAAACCTAACCCTAACCACTGACCCTAACTCTAACCCTAAGCCTAAGCCGAACCCGAACCCTTAACCAAAATTTCACCCTAAGCATAACACTAAGCCTACCCTAACTTCATTCAAACCCTAACCCTAAGCAAAACTAACACTAACACTAAACCTAACCCTAACCCTAAACCTAACCCTAACCCTGACTCTAACCTGAACCCAAACCCCTAACCCTAACCCTCTCGCAGAACATAAATTCACTGTAACCCTAAACACTAAATCTCCCCAACCCTGACCCTAACCATAAACATAATCCCAACACTAAACTTAAACCTAACCCTGACTCTAACTCTAACTTTAACCCTAAAACTTACCCTACACACGCAGTTTGAATGGAAACCTAGCACTATCCCTCACCCTAACATCTAAACCTAACCCCAACCCTGAACCCAACCCTATCTCTAACTAAAAACTAGTCCTAAACCTAACTATGACTTAACCCTAACACTTACCCTAACTCTAAACCTGACCTTAACCCTAAACTTAATTCTAACCTTAACCCTAACCCTAACCCCAACACTAACCCTAAGCTCAACACTCACCCTTAACTTAAACTTCACCCTAACCCTAACCCTAAACCAAACACTAACCCTAACCCTAAACCTAACCTTAAACCTGACCCTAACATTAACCCAAACACTTAACGCTAAACCTAACACTAAGCCTAACCCTAAACATAACCCTAACCTTAACCTAAACACCAAAGCCTAATCCTAACCCTCATCCTTAACCTAAACTTCACCCTAAAACTAAGCCTAACCCTAACCCTAAAATTACACCTAACCCTAAACTATCCTCTAACTCTCGCCCTAACCCTAACTCTAACCCTAACCCTGGTAAACCCTGGTAGTAACACCCTAAAACATCAGCTTAACTGTAAATGTAACACTAAGCCTCACACAAACCCCTAACCCTTTCCCTAACCCTATCACTCATCCTAACCCTAACCCTGACCTAAACTTAATCCTTACCCTAACCCTAAACTTAACGCTAACCTTAACTCTACCCTAAACCTAACAATAACTCTAAACCGGACCCTAACCCTAACCCTAAACCCTAGATCTAACTCGAACTCTAAACCTAACCCTAACCCTAACCTGGCCCCACCCTTTACAGTAAAGCTAGCCTTAACCCTAACCTTACCCCTACCCTAACCCTAAACCTAACCCTTACAATATCAATAACCCCTAGCAGGGTCCTGCCTAGTCTCTCCCACCTCATCACTCCTTACAAAGAGCCCTGCTTTGTCTCTCCCACATCCTCACTCCCTAAGCAGGGCTCTGCCTGTCCTCTCCCACCTCCTCACTCTCTATGCAGGACTCTGCCTTGTTCTCCCACCTCTTCACTCCCTACACAGGGCCCTGGCTAGTGTCTCCCATCTTCTCACTCCATACACAGCTTTCTGCCTGTTCTTTCCCACTTCCTCACTTCCTACACGGAGCCCTGCCTGGTCTCTCCCACCTCCTCACTCCCTACACCAGTCCCTGCCTGATCTCTCCTACCTCCTCACTCCCTGCACAGGGCCCTGCCTGGTCTCTCCCACATCCTTACTCCATACAAAGGGACTTGCCTGATCTCTGGCCTCCTCACTCCCTGCACAGAGCCCTGCCTGGTCTCTCCCAACTCCTCACTCCCTATTCAGGTCTCTGAATGTTTCTCCCACCTCTTCACTCCCTACACAGGGCCCTGCCTGCTGTCTTCCATCTTCTCACTCCCTACACAAGTTTCTGCCTATTCTCTCTCACCCCCTCACTTGCTAAACACAGTCCTGCCTGTTCTTTCCCACCTCCTGACTCAGTACACAGGTCTCTGCCTGGTCTCTTCCAACTCCTCACTCCCTAGACAGGGCCCTGCCTGGTCTCTGCCACCTCCTCACTCCCTACACAGGTCTCTGACTGCTCCCTGCCACCTCCTCACTCCCTACACAGGGCCCTGCCTGGTATCTCCCACCTCCTCACTCCCTACACAGGGCTCTGTCTTTTCTCTCCCACCTCCTCAGTCCCTACACAGGTATCTGGGTGGTCTCTCCCACCTCCTCACTCCCTTTACAGGGCCCTGATGATCTCTCCCACCTCCTCACTCCCTAAACAGGACCCTGCCTGGTCTCTCCACCTCCTTACTCCCTGCACAGGGCTCTGGCTAGTCTCTCCTACATCCTCACTCTTTATACAGCATCCTACCTGGTCTCTCTCACCTCCTCACTCCCTATGCAGGTCTCTGCCTGGTCTCTCCCACCTCCTCACTCCCTACACAGGTCCCTGACTGGCCTCTCTCACCTCCTCACTCCCTTTACAGGGCCCTGATGATCTCTCCCACCTCCTCACTCCCTAAACAGGGCCCTGCCTGGCCTCTCCCACATCCTCAATTCACACAGGGCCCTGCCTCCTCTCTCTCACATCCTGACTGCACACACAGGGCCCTAACTGGTCCCTCCCACCTTCTCCATCCCTACACAGGTCTCTGCATGGTTCTCCCACCTCCCCATTCCCTACAAGGGTCTCTGCCTGTTCTCTCCCACCTCTTCAATCCCTAGACAGGGCCCTGCCTCTTCTCTCCCACTTCCTCACTCCCTACTCAGGGCCCTGCCTGGTATTTCTAACCTCCTCAGGCCATACACAGGGCCCTGCCTGGTCTCTCCCAAATCCTCACTCCCTACACAGGACTCTGCCTGGTCTCTCCCAACACCTCACTCCCTACAAAGGGCCCTGCCTGGAATCTCCCACCTCCTCACACCCTACCCAGGGTCCTGCCTAGTCAATCCCACCTCCTCACTCCCTACGCAGGGCTCTGCCTGTCCTCTCTCGCCTTCTCACTCCCTACGCAGGACTCTGCCTGGTTCTCCACCTCTTCGCTCCCTACACAGGGCCTTGCCTGGTCTCTCCTACCTCCTCACTCCCTACACAGTTCTCTGCCTGTTCCCTCCCATTCCTCAATCCCTACACAGGTCTCTGGGTGGTCTTTCCCACCTCCTTACTACATACACAGGTGTTAGCCTGTTTTCTCCCTCCTCCTCACTCCCTACACAGGGCCCTGATGTTCTCTCGCACCTGCTCACTCCCTAAACAAGCCACTGCCTGGTCTCTCCACCTCCTTACTCCCTCCACAGGGCCCTGCCTGGTCTCTCCCACCTCCTCACTCCCTACACAGGGCCATGCCTGGCCTCTCCCACCTCCTCACTCCCTACACAGGGCTCTGCCTGGTCTCTATCACCCCCTCACTCCCTACACAGGGTCCTGCCTTACCTCTCCCACCTCCTCAGTCCCTGCACTGTGTTTCTGGCTGTTATCTCCCTTCTTCTCACTCCCTACACAGGGCTGTGCTTGTTCTCTCCCATCTCCTCACTCCCTATACAGGGCCCTGCCTGGTGTATCCCATCTGCTCACTTCCTGCACAGGGCCCTGATGATCTCTCCTACATCCTCACTCCCTACACAGGGCCCTGCCTGGCATCTCCACCTCCTTACTCCCTACACACAGACCTGCCTGGTCTCTTCCACATCCTCACTCTGTACACAGGGTCCTACCTGGTCTCTCCCACCTCCTCACTCCCTACACAGGGCCCTGCCTGGTCTCTCCTAACACCTCACTTCCTACACAGGGCTCTGCCTGATCTCTCCCACATCCTGACTCCCTACTCAGGTATCTGGGTGGTCTCTCCCAACTCCTCACTGTGTATGCAGGGCCTTACCTGTTCTCTATCACCTCCTCACTCCCTACACAGGGCCCTGATGGTCTCTCCCACCTCCTCACTCCCTACACAGGGTCCTGCCTGGTCTCTCCCACTTCCTCAATCCCTACACAGGTCCCTGACTGGTATCTCCACCACCTTACTTCCTACACACAGCCTTGCCTGTTCTCTTCCACATCCTCACTCTGTACACAGGGTCCTACCTGGTCTCTCCCACCTCCTCACTCCCTACACAGGGCCCTGCCTGGTCTCTCCTAACACCTCACTTCCTACACAGGGCTCTGCCTGATCTCTCCCACATCCTGACTCCCTACTCAGGTATCTGGGTGGTCTCTCCCAACTCCTCACTGTGTATGCAGGGCCTTACCTGTTCTCTATCACCTCCTCACTCCCTACACAGGGCCCTGATGGTCTCTCCCACCTCCTCACTCCCTACACAGGGTCCTGCCTGGTCTCTCCCACTTCCTCAATCCCTACACAGGTCCCTGACTGGTATCTCCACCACCTTACTTCCTACACACAGCCTTGCCTGTTCTCTTCCACATCCTCACTCTGTACACAGGGTCCTACCTGCTCTCTCTCACCTCATCACTCCCTACACAGGGCCCTGCCTGGTCTCTCCTAACACCTCACTCCCTACACAGGGCTCTGCCTGGCCTCTCCCACCTCCTCACTCCCTACACAGGGCCCGGCCTGGTCTCTCCTTCTTCTCAATCCCTACACAGGTCTCTGCCTCTTCTCTCCAAGATACTCACTCCGTACACTGGGCCCTGCCAGGTCTCTCCCACCTCCTCAGTCCCTTCACAGGTCTTTGCCTGGTCTCTCCCACATCTCTGCCTCTTCTCTCCTGCATCCTCACTCCCAACATAGGGCCCTGCCTGGTCTCTCCCACCTTCTCACTCCCTACACAGGACGCTGCCTGGCCTCTCCCACCTCCTCAGGACCTACACAGGTCCCTGCCTGGTCTCTTCCAGCTCCTCACTCCCTACACAGGTGTCTGCCTGGATTCTCCCACCTCCTCACTCCTTACACAGGGCCCTGCCTGGTATGTCCCTCCTCCTCACTCCCTACAGAGGGCCCTGCCTGGTGTCTCCCTTCTGCTTACTCCCTACATATGTCTCTGTCTCTTCTCTGCCACCTCCTCACTCTCTACACAGGGCCCTGCCTGATCTCTGGCACATTCTCACTCCCTACACAGGACCTGTGTGGTCTCTCCCAACACCTCACTCCCTCCACAGGGCCCTGCCTGGATGCTCCCTCCCCCTCACACCCTGCACAGGGTCCTGCTTGGTCTCTCCCACCTCATCACTCCTTACACAGGGCCTGCCTGGTCTCTCCCATCTCCTCACTCCCTATACTTGGCTCTGCCTGGTCTCTCCCATCTCCTCACTCCCTAAGCAGGACTCTGCCTGGGTCTCCCTCTTCTTCACTCCCTACACAGGGCCCTGTCTGGTGTCTCCCATCTTCTCTATGCACAGAGCCCTGCCTGGTCTGTCCCACCTCCTCACTCCCTACACTCTTCTCTGCCTGTTCTCTCCCACCTCCTAACTCCCTGCACAGGGCCCTGCCTGGTCTCTCCCATATCCTTACTCCATACAGGGACATGCCTGATCTCTGGCCAACTCACTCCCTACAGAGGGCCCTTCCTGGTCTCTCCCATCTCCTCACTCCCTATGCAGGTCTCTGAATGGTTCTCCCACCTCTTCACTCCCTACACAGGGCCCTGCCTGCTCTCTACCATCTTCTCAATCCCTACACAGGTTTCTGCCTATTCTCTCCCACCTCCTCACTCCCTACACAGGTCCCTGCTTCGTCTCTCCCACCTCATCACTCCTTACACAGGGCCCTGCCTGGTCTCTCCTACATCCTCACTCTTTACACAGCATCCTACCTGGTCTCTCTCACCTCCTCACTCCCTATGCAGGTCTCTGCCTGGTCTCTCCTAAGGCCTAACTCCCTGCTCAGGTCCCTGCCTGACCTCTCCCACCTCCTCACTCCCTAGACATGGCCGTGCCTGGTTGCTCCCAGCCCCTCACTCCCTACTCAGGGCCCCGCCTTTTCTCTCCCACCTCCTCCATCCCTGTAAAGGTCTCTGCCTGCTCTGTCCCACCTCCTTACTCCCTACAGAGTTCTCTGCCTGTTCTCTTCCACATCCTCACTCCTTACACAGGGCCCTTCCTGGTCCCTCCCACCTCCTCACTTCCTACACCTGTCCCTGCCTGGTCTCTTCCATCTCCTCTCTCCCTACTCAGGGCCCTGCCTGGTCTCACCCACCTCCTCACTCCCTACAAAGGTCTCTGTCTGGTCTCTCAGCTCTTCACTCCCTACACAGGTTTCTGTCTCTTTTGTCCCACCATCTTACTCCCTATACAGTGCCCTGCCTGGTCTCTCACTCTCTATACAGGGCCCTGCATGGTCTCTCCCACCTCCTGACTCCCTTCACAGTGCCCAGCCTAGTCCCTCCCACCTCCTCACTCCCTACACAGGTTAGGGTTTAGGGTTTAGTTTAGTGTTAGGGTTATGGTTCGGGATCGGGTTTAGGGGTTAAGGTTAGGTTTTAGGGTTTAGTGTTCGAGTTTAGGGTCAGGGTCAGTTTTTAGTGTCAGGGTCAGGGTTTATGGTCAGGGTTTAGGGTCAGGGTCAGGGTCAGGGTTAGGGGTTAGGGTCAGGGTTAGGTTTAGGGTTTGTTTTTATGGTTAGGGTTTAGGGTTTAGGATTAGGGTTGGGGTAAGGTTAGGGCTATGTGTTAGGGCTAGGGGTTAGGGTTTAGTGTTTAGTGATAGAGTTTAGGGTCAGGGTCAGAGTCAGTGTTTAGTGTCAGGGTCAGAGTTTAGGGTCAGGGTTAGGGTCACGGTCAGGGTTAGGGTCATGGTCAGGGTTTAGGGTCATTGTCACGGTTTAGGGTCAGGGTCTGGGTCAGGGTTAGGGGTTAGAGTCAGGGTTAGGTTTAGGGTTTGGGTTTAGGGTTAGGATTTAGGGTTTAGGGTTAGGGCTAGGGTTAGTTTTAGAGGTTAGAGGTTAGGGTTAGGGTTAGGGCTAGGGCTAGGGCTAGGGTTTTAGGGCTAGAGTTTAGGGTTAGGGTTAGGGTTTTGGGTTAGGCTGATGGTTAGAGTTTAGGGTTAGGGTTCATGGTTAGTGCTAGGGTTAGTGTTAGGGTTTAGGGTTAGGGTTAGGGTTTAGGGTTAGCAGTTAGTGTTAGGGTTAGTGTTCAGGGTTAGGGTTTGGGTTTAGGGTTAGCGGTTAGTGTTAGGGTTAGTGTTCAGGGTTAGGGTTAATGTTTAGGGTTAGGTTTTAGGGTTCGAGTTAGTGTTAGGGTTAGGGCTAGGGCTAGGGCTAGGACTTGGGCTAGGGCCTAGGGCTAGGGCTAGTGATATGGTTTGTGTTTAGGGTTCGGGTTTGGGTTCACGTTAGGCTTCGGTTTAGGATTTGGGTTAGGGTTTTGGGTAAGGGTTATTGTTAGGTTCAGGGCTATTGTAAGGGTTAGGTTTAGGGTTACAGGTGGACTAGCGTTATGATTAAAGTTTAAGTTTAGGGTTTGGGTTAGGTTTAGATTTAGGGTTAGGGTTTGGATGAAGTTTACGATATGGTGAGTGTTATTTTTAAGGTTAGGTCTAGAGTTTGGGTTCGTGTTCAGGTTAGTGTTAAGGTTAGGTTTAGCGTTTGGATTAGGGTTAGGGGTTATGTTTGGGGGTAGGGTTATGTTTAGATTTAGGGTTAGTGTGAAGTTTAGGTTAAGGGTGAGGGTTACAGTTAGGGTTAGGGTAAGGGTGAGGGTTAGGGTCAGAGTTATTGTAAGGGTTAGGTTTAGGGTACTACAGGTGGGCCAAGGTTAAGTTTAGGGTTTGATTTAGGGGTAGGGTTAGGGTTAAAGTTAGGGTGAGCTTTAGCTTAGGGATAGGGTGAAGTTTAAGATAGGCTGAGGGTTAGTTTTAGGGTTATGGTTAAGGTTTGAGTTTGGTTTCAGGTTAGTGTTAAGGTTATGTTTAGGGTTAGGGTTAAGTTTACGGGTTCTTTTTAGTTTTAGGGTTAGGGTTAAATTTTAGGTTAGGGTTAAGTTTAGTGTTATGGTTAGGATTAGGGTCACGGTTTGTGTTAGTCTTTGTCGTTTGGGTGAGGGTTAGGTTTAGGGTTCGGGTTGGGTAGGGTTAGGATTCTGGTTATGGTAAGGTGTTAAGGGTTAGAGTTTTAGTTTAGGGTTAGGGTTTGGGTGAGGGTTCCGGTTAGTCATTGTGGTTCTGGTCATGGTTAGGTTTGGTTTAGGGTTAGGGTTAGGTTTATTATTAGGTTTCAGGTTAATGTTAGAGTTAGAGTTAGGGTGAGACTTAGGGTTAAGGTTTGGGTTAGGCTTTGGTGTTAGGGGTTAGGGTTTGGGTTAGGGGTTAGGGTTATCGTTAGGGCTTAGGGGTTCAGGTTAGTGTTAGGGTTAGGAATAGCATTAGGGTTAGGGTTGGGGGATACGGTTAGGGGTTAGGGTGAGGGTTGCGGTTAGTTTTACAGTTAAGGTGAGGGTTTAGGGTAAGTGTTATTCTTAGGGTTAGAGTTAGGGTTAGGTTCAGGGTTAGGGTTAGGTGTAGGGTAAGATTTCGGTTTAGGTTCAGGTTTAGAATTAGAGTTAGTGTTCTATTTAGGATCAAGCTTAGAGTTAGGGTTAGGGTTAGGATTAGGGTTAGGTCTAGGGTTAGGTTCAGGGCTAATGTAAGGCTTAGTTTTAGGGTTACAGGTGGAGTAGTGTTATGGTTAGAGTTTGGTTTAAGGTTAGGGTTTGGGTTAGGTTTAGGTTTAGGGTGAAGGTTAGGGTTAGTGTTGGATGAACCTTAGGACGGGGTGAGGGTTATTCTTATGATTAGGGCTGAAGTTTGATTTTGTGTTCAGGTTAGTGTTAAGGTTAGTTTTAGGGTTCGGGTTAGTGTTAGGAGTTACGTTTAGGGTTAGTGTTAGGTTTAGGTTCAGGGTTAGAGTGATGTTTAGGTTCATAGTGAGGGTCAAGGTAAGGGTTAGGATTACGGTGAGGATTATACTTAGTGTTAGAGTTTACGTTTAGGGTGTTAGGGTTAGGTTTATGGTTAGGGTAGGGTTAAGTTTAGGGTTAATGTAACGGTTAGTATTAGATTAGTGTTACTGTTCGTGTTTGGGTTAGGGTTAGGGATAAGTTTAGGGATAGCGGCAGGTTTAGGGTTGGGGATTCGGTTAGGGGTTCGGGTGAGGTTTAGTGTTAGGTTTACAGTTAAGGTGAGGGTTTAGGGTAAGTGTTATGGTTAGGGTTAGAGTTAGAGTTAGGGTTAGGGTTAGGGTGAATTTTCAGTTAATAGTGAGGGTTAGGTAAGGGTTAGGGTTAAGGTTAGAGTTAGGATTAAGATTAGTGTTAGGGTTAGGTTTAGGGTTAGGGATAGGATAGGGGTAAGGTTAGGGTTAAGGCTAGGTTTACGGTCAAGGGTACGTCTAGGTTAGGGTTAGGATTAGGTGTAGAGTTAGAGTTAGTGCTAGGGTTTAGGGGTAGGGTTCGGGTCAGGTTTAGAGTTTTTGTTAGTGTTAGGGTTAGGGTAGAGTTAAGGTTAGGGTTAAGTTTAGGGTTAGGGTAAGGGTTATGTTTAGGTCAGGGTTAGGGTTAGGGTTAGGGATAGGGTTAGGTTTAGGGAAAGGGTTAGGGTTCGTGTGAGGGTTAGTGTTAGATTTACAGTTAAGCTGATGTTTTACAGTGTTACGGTTAGGGTCAGGGTTAGAGTTAGAGTTAGGGTTAGGGCTAGACTGAGGGGATATTTAGGGTTAGGTTTAATTTTAGGGTTCTGCTTATGTATAGGGTGAAAGTTAAGTTAAGATTAGCGTTAGGGTAAATATTAGAGTTAGGTGTTTGGGTTAAGGTTAGGATCAGGTTAGGGTTAAGTTTAGGGTTAGTGTTAGTGTCAGGGTTAGGTTTTGGTGTTTGGGTTAATGTTAGGGTTAGCTTTAGGGTTAGGGTTTAGTTTAAGGTTAGGGTCAGGGTGCAGTTTAAGTTAAGTGTGAGGGTTGAGCTTAGGGTTAGTGTTAGGGGTTAGGGTTAGGGTTAAGGTTAGGATTAGGATTAGGGTTAAGATTAGTTTTAGGGTTAGGGTAAGTGTTACGGTTAAGTCATGGTTAGGTTTAGGGCTAGGTAAAGGTTAGAGATAAGATTAGGTTAAGGGTAGGGTTTAGGTTTAGATGTTAGTGTGAGGGTTAGTGCTAGGTTTCCATTTAAGCTGAGTGTGTAGGGTAAGTTTTAGGGTTAGGATTAGGGTTAGAGATAGATTTAGGGTCAGGGTTAGGATTATGTTTAAGGTTAGGGTTAGGTATATGGTTAGGATTAGGGTTAGGGTCAGGGTTGGGGAGATTTAGTATTATGTTTAGTTTTAGGGCTAGGGTTAGGGTGAAGTTTATGTTAAGCGTGAGGGTTAGGGTTAGGGTTAGGGGTAAGGGTTCAGGTTAGGGTCAGGGTTAGGGTTTGCGTTAGGTTTAGGGTTAGCTTTAGTTTTGGTTAGGGTTAGGATTTGAATGAAGTTAGGGTAGGTTTAGGGTTATGGGTAGGGTGAAATTTTGGTTAGAGTTATTGTTCGGGGTTAGGGTTAGGTTTGAGTTTATCGTAGGGTTAAAGTTAGGGTTAAGGTTAGGTTAGGGTTATGGTCAGGGTTAAGATTAGGATTAAGTTTAGGGTGAGGGTTAGGGTCCGAGTTATTGTAAGGGTTAGTTTTAGGGTTACAGGTGGGCCAAGGTTAAGGTTAGGGTTAGGTTTAGGGGTAGGGATAGGGATAGGTTTAGAATTAGGTTAACATAAACTTCACCCTAACCCTAGCCCTAAAACTAAACATAATTAGAATTAGGGTGAGCTTTAGGTTAGGGATAGGGTGAAGTTTAAGTTAGGGTGAGGGTTAGGGTTAAGGTTATGGCTAAGGTTTGGGTTAGTTTTCAGGTTCGTGTTAAGGTTGTGTTTCGTGTTAGGGTTAAGTTTACGGGTTCTGTTTAGTTTTAGGGTTAGGGTTATGTTTAAGGTTAGGGTTAAGTTTAGTGTTACAGTTAGGGTTAGGGTTACGTTTTGTGTTAGGCGTTGTGGTTGGGGTGAGGTTTAGGTTTAGGGTTAGGGTTGGGTAGGGTTAGGATTATGGTTACGGTAAGGTGTTAGGTGTTAGAGGTGTAGTTTAGGGTTAGGGTTTGGGTGAGGGTTCCGGTTAGGCATTGTGGTTCTGGTCATGGTTAGGATTGGTTTAGGGTTAGGGTTAGGTTTATGATTAGGTTTCGGGTTAGTGTTAGAGTTAGAGTTAGGGTGAGAGCTACCTTTAAGGTTAGGGTTAGGTTTTGGTGTTATGGGTTAGGTTTGGGGTTAGGGTTAGGGTTATCATTAGGGCTTAGGTGTTCAGGTTAGTGTTAGGGTTAGGGGTAGCATTAGGGTAAGGGTTGTGGGATACCGTTAGGGGTTAGAGTGAGTGTTACGGTTAGTTTTACATTTAAGGCGAGGGTTTAGGATAAGTGTCCCGATTATCGTTAGACATAGAGTTAGGGGTAGGTTTACGTTTAGGGTTAGGTGTAGGGTAAGATTTAGCTTTAGTTTCAGGTTTAGGGGTAGAGTTAGTGTTCTATTTAGGGTCAAGGTTAGAGTTCGGGTTAGGGTTAGGATTAGGTCTAGGGTTAGGATTAGGTTTAGGGTTAGGTTGAGGGGTATTTTAAGGGTTAGGTTTAGGGTTACAGGTGGACTAGCATTATGGTTAGAGTTAGATTTAATGTTAGGGGTTGGGTTAGGTTTAGGTTTAGGTTTAGGACTAAGGTTAGCGTTAGGGTTTGGATGAAGTTTAGGATAGGGTGAGGGTTATTTTTAGGGTTAGGGCTAGACTTTGGGTTTGTGTTCATGTTAGTGCTAAGGTTAGGTTTAGGGTTCAGGTTAGGGTTAGTGGTTATGTTCAGATTAGGTTTAGGTTTAGGGTTAGTGTGAAGTTTAGGTTAAGGGTGAGGGTTAGGATAAGGGTTTGCATTAGGGTTTGGATTCTAGTTAGGGTTAGAGTTTCGGTTTAGGGTGTTAGGGTTAGGTTTATGGTTAGGGAAGGGTTAAGTTTAGGGTTAACGTTAGGGTTAGCGTTAGATTAGGGTTACTGTTCGTCTTCGGGTTAGGGTTAGGGATAATGTGAGGGATAGATAGCATTAGGTTTAGGGTTGGGGATACGGTTAAGGGTTAGGTTTAGGTTTACATTGAAGGTGAAGGTTTAGGGTAATTGTTATGGTTAGGGTTAGAGTTAGAGTTAGGCTTATGGTTAGGGTGAAGTTTCAGTTAATAGTCAGGGTTAGGGTTAAGGTTAGAGTTATGCTTAAGGTTAGTGTCAGGGTTAGGTTGAAGGTAGGGGTAAGGTTAGGGTTTAGGCTAGGTTTACGGTAAAGGGTAGGGCTAGGTTAGGGTTAGGGTTAGGGTTAGAGTTAGAGTTAGTGCTAGGGTTTAGGCTTAGGGTTAGGGTCAGGTTTAGAGTTATTGTGAGGGTTAGGGTTAAGTTCGAGTTAAGGTTAGTGTTAAGTTTAGGGTTAGGGTAAGGGTTAGGATTAGGTCAAGGTTAAGGTTAGCATTAGGGATAGGGGTAGGATTAGGGAAAGGGTTAGCGATTCATGTGATGGTTAGTGTTAGGTTTACAGTTTAGCTGATGTTTTAGAGTGTTATGGTTAGGGGTATGGTTAGAGTTAGGGTTAGGGTTAGGTTTAGGGTTAGGGCTAGACTGAGGGGATAGTTTAGGGTTAGGTTTAGTTTCAGGTTAGGCTTAGGCTTACGTTTAGGGTGAAGCATACTTTAAGGATGAGGGTTAGGACTAGTGTTAGCGTTACGTGTTTGCGTTAAGGTTAGGGTTAGATTTAGGGTTAGTATTAGGGTCAGGTTTACGTGTTTGGGTTAATGCTAGGGTCAGGTTTAGGCTTAGGTTTAGGGTTAGGGTTAGGGTTCAGTTTAGGGTTAGTGTTAGGGTGCATTTAAAGTTAAGGGCGAGTGTTGAGCTCAGGTTAGCGTTAGGTGTTAGGGTTAGGGTTAAGGTTAGGATTAGGTTTAGGGTTAAGTTTAGGTTTATGCTTAGGTTTAGAGTACATGTTAGGGTTAAGTCATTGTTAGGTTTAGGGCTAGGTTAAGGTTAGAGATAGGGTTAGGTTAAGGGTTGGGGTTAGGTTTAGATGTTAGGGTGAGGGTTAGTTCTAGGTTTCCATTTAAGCTGAGTGTGTAGGGTAAGCTTTAGGGTTAGGATTAGGGTTAGGGTTAGAGTTAGGTTCAGGTTTGGGTTAGGTTTATGGTTAGGATTAGGGTTAGGGTCAGGGTTAGGCGGAGATTTAGTGTTATATTTAGTTTTAGGGTTAGAGTTAGGGTGAAGTTTATGTTAAGCGTGAGGGTTAGGGTTAGGGGTTAGGGTTCAGGTTATGGTCCGGGTTAGGGTTAGGTTTACATTTAGGGTTAGGTTTAAGTTTAGTTTTATTTTTGGTTAAGGTTAGGGTTTGGATGAAGTTAGGGGAGGTTTAGGGTCATGGTTAGGGTGAATTTTGGTTAAGAGTGAGGGTTCAGTTTAGGGTTAGGTTTACGGTTTGTGTTAGGCATTGTGGTTGGTGTGAGGATTAGGTTTAGGATTAGGGTTGGGTAGGGTTAGGATTATGGTTATGGTAAGGTGTTAGGGATTAGAGGAGTAGTTTTGGGTTAGGGCTTGGGTGAGGGTTCCGGTTAGGCATTGTGGTTCTGGTCATGGTTAGGTTTGGTTTAGGGTTAGGGTTAGTTTTATGATTAGGTTTCGGGTTAGTGTTAGAGTTAGGGTTAGGCTTTGGTGCTAGGGGTTAGGTTTTGGGTTAGGGTTAGGGTTATCGTTAGGGCTTAGGTTTTCAGGTGAGTGTTAGGGTTAGGGTTAGGGATAGCATTAGGGTTAGCTTTTGGGGGTACGGTTAGGGGTTAGGTGAGGGTTACAGTTAGTATTGCAGTTAAGGTTAGGTTTTAGGACAAGTGTTAGGATTAGGGTTAGAGTTAGAGTTAGGGTTAGGTGCAGGGTTAGGTGCAGGGTAAGTTTTAGGTTTAAGTCCTGGTTTAGGGTTAGAGTTAGTGTTCTCTTTAGGGTCAAGTTTAGAGTTCGGGTTAGGTTTAGGATTAGGTCTATTGTTGGGCTTAGGATTAGGGTTAGGTTCAGAACTATTGTAAGGCTTAGGTTTAGGGTTACAGATGGACTAGCTTTACGGTTAGAGTTAGGTTTAAGGTTAGGGTTTGGGCTAGGTTTACGTTTACGGTTATGGTTAGGGTTAGGATTTGGTTGAAGTTTAGCATAGGCTGAGGGTTACTTTTAGGGTTAGGGCTAGAGTTTGGGTTTGTGTTCAGGTTAGTGTTATGGTTAGATTTAGGGTCCAGTTTAGGGTTAGGGGTTATGTTTAGTGTTAGGGTTAGTTTTAGGTTTAGGGTTAGTGTGAAGTTTAGGTTAAGGGTGAGAGTTAGGGTTAGGGTTAGGGTTAGGATTAGGGTTAGTGTTAGACGTTAGGTTTAGGCTGCTAGTTTTAGGTTTATGGTTAGGGTAGGTTTAAGTTTAGGGTTAATGTTAGGGTTAGTGTTAGATTAGGGTTACTGTTCGTGTTAGGGGTACAGTTAGGGTTAGGGATAGCGTTAGGTTTAGGGTTAGGAATATAGTTAGGGGTTAGGGTGAGGGTTGGGGATATGGTGAGGGTTAGGTTTAGGTTTACAGTTAAGGTGAGGGTTTAGGGTAATTGTTATGGTTAGGGTTAGAGTTAGGGTCATGGTGAAGTTTCAGTTAAGAGTGGGGTTCAGGGTTAATGTTAGATTTAGGGTTAAGGTTAGTGTTAGGGTTAGGTTTAGGTTAGGGTTAAGGTAGCGGTCAGGTTAGGGTTAAGACTAGGTTTACGGTAAAGTGTAAGGCTAGGTTAGGGTTAGGTTTAGAGTTAGTGCTAGGGTTTAGGGTTAGGGTTAAGGTCAGGTTTAGAGTTATTGTTAGGTTTACGGTTAAGGTTAGGGTAGAGTTCAGGTTAAGTTGAAGGTTAGGGTAAGAGTTAGGTTTATGTCAGGTTTAGGGTTAGGATGAGGGATAGGGTTAGGGTTAGGGAAAGGGTTAGGGTTTCGTGTGAGGATTAGTGTTATGTTTACATTAAGCTGATGTTTTTGGGTGTTACAGTAATGTTTAGGGTTAGAGTTAGGTTAGGTTTAGAGTTAGGGCTAGAGTATGGTGATAGTGCTTTAGGTTTAGGTTTAGGGTGGAATTTAGGTTAAGGATGAGGGTTAGGGTTGGGGTAGGTGTTTGGATTAAGGTTAGGGTCAGGTTTAGGGTTTTGGTTTAGAGTTCAGGTTAGATTCAGGGTTAGGGTTAGATTTAGGTTTAGGGTTAGGGTTAGGTTTAGTGTTAGTTTAGCTTAGGGTTAGGGTTTGAATGAAGTTAGGGTAGGTTTAGGGTTATGGTTAGGTTGAAATTTTGGTTAAGTGTGAGGGTTTGGTTTCGGGTTAGGATTAGAGTTAGGGTTAGTGGTTAAGGTTAGGTTTAGGGTTAAGGTTAGGTTTAGGCTAAGCATTAGGGTTAGAGTTAGGGTTAGTGGTTAGTGTTTCAGTTAGGTTTAGGATAGGGTTATAATTAGGGTTAAGTTTAGGGTTACGGTAAGAGTTAGATTTACGTTTACAGTTAAGGTGAGGGTTTTGCGTAACTGTTACGGTTAGGGTTAGGGCTAGGTTTAGGGTTCGAGTTGGGTTAGGGGTTAGGTTTAGGTTAAGTTTATGGTAGGCTTAAAGTTAGGGTTAAGGTTAGGTTAGGGTTAGGGTCAGGGTTAGGATTAGAATTAGGTTTTGGGCAAGGGTTAGTGTCAGAGTTATTATAAGGGTTAGGTTTAGGGTTACAGATGGGCCAAGGTTAAGGTTAGGGTTAGGTTTAGGGGTTGGATTAGGGTTAAAGTTAGGGTTAGCTTTAGGTTAGGGATAGGGTGAAGTAAAGTAGGGTGAGGGTTAGGGATATGGCTAAGGTTTGGGTTCGTTTTCAGGTTAGTGTTAAGTTTATGTTTAGGGTTAGCGTTAAGTTTATGGGTTCTGTTTAGTTTTAGGGTTAGGGTTAGATTTTAGGTTAGGGTTAAGTGTAACAGTTAGGGTTACGATTTGTGTTAGGCATTGTGGTTGGGGTGAGTGTTAGGTTTATGGTTAGGGTTGGGTAGAGTTAGGATTATGGTTATGGTAAGGTGTTAGGGTTTAGAGGTGTAGTTTAGGGTTAGGGTTTGGGTGAGGGTTTCGGTTAGGCATTGTGGTTCTGGTCATGGTTAAGTTTGGTTCAGAGTTAGGGTTAGGTTTATGATTAGGTTTCGGGTTAGTGTTAGAGTTAGGGTGAGGGATAGTGTTAAGGTTTAGGTTAGGTTTTGGTGTTATGGGTTAGGGTTTGCGTTAGGGTTTGCGTTAGAAAGAAAAGAGAATAGCAAGAGGCCTTTTCTCCCCGGCTGCTTTCCCAAGCCCTTCCAGCTAAAACTATGTCGTTGCTCCTCTGGAAGGATCCCTGCACCGCGAAGTAGGTTAAGAAGAAGCCCTGCGTTTGCAAGAGCAAAGGAGCAATTCGTTGCAGGAAAGAGGAAGGAAGGAAAGTTTCTCTCCCTCTGCCTGCTTTGCTCAGAGGACTGGATGAAGTCAGGGAGTTCTCCCTTTCACTGAGAAATTGCCGGGTGCTGTTGCCTGTGCGCTCTCTTCTTTGCAAAAGAGTCTGCAGTTCCACGCTTTGAACCGTGGAAAGGCGCCGGGATCTGCTAAGATTTCCCCCGGCGCTTCGTTTGCCCTGGGCCAAAGCGAGCCTTCACATTAGCTGAACGCTAACACTGCATACTCGTTCCACTTCCAGAACAGGGCTACTGCCAGGCAGTTCTCCGGGGGAAAACGGCCCTTCGCGAAGGGCAGATCTGTGGAGCTCATTGCGGGAAAGCGAAAGCAAAGGACGCTTTTCTCCCTCTAACTGCTTTCGTCAGAGGAACGGGGGAAGTCACAGTGTTCTTTCTCTCACTGAGATACACACAATCTGACGTTGCCTCTTTGCTCCGTTGGTGGCGAAGAACTGAAACGGACATACATTCCTGTGGGGAAACACAGGGCTTTGCTAGGATTTCTCTAGGCAGTGTGTTTTCCCTGGGCCTCACTGTACCAACACTATCTCGCCAGGGCAACACTGTATGGGATTTCCTCTGCCAGGAGAGAGCTGCTGCTTTGTAGTTTGTGCTGGGAAACCTTGCTTTGGCAAGTGCCAATTGACCGCATTCGGGCAGAAAGAAAAGAGAACAGCAAGCGGCCTTTTCTCCCCGGCTGCTCTGCCAAGCCCTTCCAGCTAAAACTATTTCGTTGCTCCTCTGGAAGGATCTCTGCACCGTGACGTAGTTTTTTAGAAGAAGCCTTACGTTTGCAAGAGCAAATGAGGAATTCGTTGCAGGAAAGAGGAAGGAAAGAAAGTTTCTCTCCTTCTGCCTGCTTTGCTCAGAGGACTGGATGAAGTCAGGGAGTTCTCCCTTTCACTGAGAAACGTGCGGGCTGCTGTTGCCTGTGCGCTCTCTTCCTTGCAAAAGAGTCTGCAGTTCCACGTTTTGAACCGTGGAAAGGCGCCGGGCTCTGCTAAGATTTCCCCCGGCGCTTCGTTTGCATGGGCCAAAGCGAGCCTTCACATTAGCCGAACGCTAACACTGCATACTCGTTCCACTTCCAGAACAGGGCTACCGCGAGGCAGTTCTCCGGGGAAAAACGGCCCTTCGCGAAGGGCAGATCTGTCGAGCTCATTTCGGAAAAGCGAAAGCAAAGGACGCTTTTCTCCCTCTAACTGCTTTCGTCAGAGGAACGGGGGAAGTCACAGTGTTCTTTCTCTCACTGAGATACACACAATCTGACGTTGCCTCTGAGCTCCGTTGCTGGCAAAGAACTGAAACGGACATACATTCCTGTGGGGAAACACAGGGCTTTGCTAGGATTTCTCTAGGCAGTGTGTTTTCCCTGGGCCTCACTGTACCAACACTATCTCGCAAGGGCAGCACTGCATGGGATTTCTTCTGCCAGGAGAGAGCTGCTGCTTTGTAGTTTGTGCTGGGAAACCTTGCTTTGGCAAGTGCCAATTGACCGCAGTGAGGCAGAAAGAAAAGAGAATAGCAATAGGCCTTTTCTCCCCGGCTGCTTTCCCAAGCCCTTCCAGCTAAAACTATGTCGTTGCTCCTCTGGAAAGATCCCTGCACCGCGACGCAGGTTTTCAGAAGAAGCCCTGCGTTTGCAAGAGCAAATGAGGAATTCGTTGCAGGAAAGAGGAAGGAAAGAAAGTTTCTCTCCTTCTGCCTGCTTTGCTCAGAGGACTGGATGAAGTCAGGGAGTTCTCCCTTTCACTGAGAAACGTGCAGGCTGCTGTTGCCTGTGTGCTCTCTTCTTTGCAAATGAGTCTGCAGTTCCACGCTTTGAACCGTGGAAAGGCGCTGGGCTCTGCTAAGATTTCCCCCGGCGCTTCGTTTGCCCTGGGCCAAAGCGAGCCTTCACAATAGCTGAACGCTATCACTGCATACTCGTTCCACTTCCAGAACAGGGCTACCGCGAGGCAGTTCTCCGGGGGAAAACGGCCCTTCGCGAAGGGCAGATCTGCCGAGCTCATTGCGGGAAAGCGAAAGCAAAGGACGCTTTTCTCCCTCTAACCGCTTTCGTCAGAGGAACGGGGGAAGTCACAGTGTTCTTTCTCTCACTGAGATACACACAATCTGACGTTGCCTCTTTGCTCCGTTGCTGGCGAAGAACTGAAATGGACATACATTTCTTTGGGGAAACATAGGGCTTTGCTAGGATTTCTCTAGGCAGTGTGTTTTAAACCCCTAACAACAAACAACACTAACCCTCTAACAACAACAAACACTAACCTCCTGAATAAAAGCAACACTAACCCCCTAACAACAACCAACACTAACCCCCTAACAACAAACAACACGAAAACCCTAACAACAAACTCCACTAAACCCCAAGAAACAACTCTAAACGCCTAAAAACAAAGAATACTAAACACTTAACAACAAACAACGCTAACACCCTAACCACAACCAACCCTAACATCATAACAACAAAGAACACTAACACCCTAAGAACAAACAACACTAACCCGCAACAAAAAACAACAGTAACCCCCTTAGAACAAGAACCCTAACCCCCTAACAACAAACAACCCTAAACCATTAATAACAAACAAAACTAACCCCGGAACAACAAACAACACTAACCCCCTAACAACAAACAACACTAAGCCCTTAACAACAAACAACCCTAACCCCGAACAAGAAACATCCCTAACGCCTTAACAACGAACAACATAACCAAACAGCAAACAACACTAACCCACTAAGAACAAACACTAACCCCGTAACAACAAACTACCCTAACCCCGTAACAACAAACAACCCTAACTTACTAACAACAAACAACATTAACCAGCTAACAACAAACAACACTAACCCCCTAACAACTAATAACCCTAAATCCCTAATAACAAACAACACTAACCCCTAACAACAAAAAACCCTAATACACTAACAACAAACAACCCTAACACGCTAAAAACCAACAACACTAACCCCCAACCACAAACAGCACTAACCCAATCAAAACAAAAAACACTAACCCCCTAACAACAACCAACACTTTCCCCGTAACAACAAACAACACTAACCCCCTAGCAAGAACCAACACTAACCCCCTAACAAGAAAGAACCCTAATCCCCTAACAACAAACCACCCTAAGCCCCTAACAACAAACAACACTAAACCCCTAACAACAAACAACACTAACCCCCTAACATCAAACTAACCTAACCCCCTAACAACAAACAACCCTAAGCCACTAAAAACAAACAACACTAACCCCCTAACAGGAAACTACCCTAACCTCGTAACCAGAAATACCCTAACCCCGTAAGAACAAACACCCCTAAGCCCCTAACAACAAACAACACTAACACACTAAAAACCAACAACCCTAAACCTCTAAAAGCAAACAAAACTAACCCCCTAACAACTATCAACACCAACACTGTAACAACAAACACTAACCCCCTAACAACAAACAACCCTAACTCCCTAACAACCAACTACACTAACCTCCTAACCACAAACAGCAATAACCCAGTAAAAACAAAGAACACTAACCCCCTAACAGCAACCAACACTTACCCCCTAAAAACAAACAACACTAACCCCCTAACAGGAAACAACCCTAATCCCCTAACAACAAACAACCCTAAGCCCCTAAGAACAAAAAACTCTAAACAGCGAACAACAAACAACACTAAACCCCTAACCACAAACAACACTAACCCCCTAACAACCAACAACACTAACCCCCTAACCACAAACTACACTAACACCCTAACAACAAACAACACTAAACCCCAACAAGAAACAAACCTAAACCCCTAACAACAAACAACACTAACCCCTAACAACCAGCAACACTAACTCCCTAACCCCAAACAGCACTAACCCACTAAGAACAAAAAACACTAACCTACTAACAACAACCAACACTAACGCCCTAAGAACAAACAACACTAACCCCCAACAACAAACAACCCTAACCCCCTAACAACAAACAACCGTAACCAAACAACAAAGAACCCTAACCCACTAACAACAAACAACACTAACTCTATAACAAGAAACTACACTAACCCCGTAACAACAAAAAATCCTATCCCCGTAATAACAAAGAACACTAACCCCGTAACAACAAACAACCCTAACCCCCTAACAGCAAACAACCCTAACCCCCTAACAACCAATAACCCTAACCGCCTAACAAAAACCAACACTTTCCCCCTAAAAACAAACAACACTAACCCCCTAACAACAAACAACCCTAACCCCCTAAACAACCAGCAACACTAACCCCCTAACCACCAACACCACTAAGCCAGTAAAAACAAAAAAAACTAAACCCCTAGCAACAACCAACACTTATCCCCTAAAAACAAACAACACTAACCCCCAACAAGAAAGAACCCAAATCCTTTAACAGCAAACAACTCTAACCCCCTAACAGCAAAAAACTCTGAACCCCTAACAACAAACAACACTAACCCACTAACAACAAACAACCCTAACCCCCTAACAACAAAGAACCCTGACCCCCTAACAACCAGCAACACTAACCCCCAACCACAAACACTAATACCCTAAGAACAAAAACCACAAAACCCCAACAAGAAACAACCCTAAACAGCTAACAATAAACAACACTAACCTCCTAACAACAACTATCACTAACACCCTAACAACAACCATCCCTAAACCCCCAACAGCAAACACCACTATCCCCCAACAAGAAACAACCCTAAACCCCTAAAAAGAAACATTAACCCCGTAACAACAAACAACACTAACGCTCTAACCACAAAAAACACTAACACCCTAAGAACAAACAACACCAACCCCCTAACAACAAACAACACTAACACCCTAACAACAACAAACCCAAAACCCTTAATAACAAACGCTGACCCCGAACAAGAAACATTAACCCCCAACAAAAAAAAGCACAAATCCCCTAACAACAACAACACTAATCCCCTAACAACAAACAACCCTAACCCACTAACAACAAACAACCTTAACTCCCCAAAACAAACAACCCTAACCCCCTAAAAACCAACAACACTAACCCCCTAACAACAAACAACACTTACCCCCTAACAACAAACAATCCTAACACCCTAAAAACAAACAATGCAAACCCCCTAAAAACAAACAACCCTAAAACCCTAAAAACAAACAACACTGAACCCCTAAAAACAAACAACACTAAGCCACTAACAACACACAGCACTAACCCACTAACAACAAGAAACACTAACGCCCTAATGACAAGCAACACTAACACCTAACAACAAACAACACTAAACACCTAACAACCATCGACCCTAATCTCCTAACAAGAAACAACCCTAACGCCCTGACAACAAACAACACTCACCCCCTAACAACAAACAACACTGAACCCCTAAGAAAAAAAAAAAATTAACCCCTAATAACAAACAACCCTAACCCCTAACAACAAACAACCCTAACACCCTAACAACAAGCAACACTCAGCCCCTAACAACAAACAACACTAACCCCCAAAAACAAACAACAATAACCAACTAAAAAAACACAATCCTAACCCCCTAACAACAAAAAACACTAATACCCTAAAAACAAACAACTCTAAACAGCTAAAAACAAACAACACTGAACCCCTGATAACAAACAACACTAATCCCCTAACAACAAACAACCCTAACCCACTAAAAACAAACAAAATTGATCCCCTAACAAACAACACTAACCTCCAACAACAAACAACACTAACTCCCTAACATAAAACAACACTAAGCCCCGAACAACAAAAAACTCTAACACACTGACAAATACTCCTAACAGCCTAACAACAAGCAACACTAACGCCCTAAGAACAACAAACCTAAACCCCTAAGAACAAACAACACTAACCCACAAACAACAAACAACAATAAACCCCTAAGAACAAACAACACTAACCCCCTAACAACAAACAGCCCTAACCCCGTAACAACAAACAAACCTAACCACCTAACAACAAACAACCCTAACAAAATAACAACAAACTACCCTAACCCCCAAAAAACAAACAACCCTAACCCGCAACCACAAACAGCACTAACACCCTAACCACAAACAACACTAACACCCTAACCACAAACAACACAAACCCCGTAAGAACAAACAACACTAACCCCCTAACAACAAACAACACTAACATCCTAACAACAAAAACTACTAAACCCCAACAAGAAATAACCCTAAACCCCTAACAACAAGCACTAACCCCCTAACAACAAACAACACGAAACCCCTAACAAGAAACTAACCTAACCCTGTAACAACAAACAACCCTAACCTCCTAACAACAAACAATCCTAACCCCCTAATAAACAACAACACTAACCCCCTAACCACAAACAACACTAACACCCTAACAACAAAAACTAGTAAACCCCAACAAGAAACAACCCTAAACCCCTAACAACAAACACTAACCCCCTAACAACAAACACCACTAACCCCCTAACAACAATCTTAACAACCTAACAACAAACAACACTAACCCCCAAAAATAAACTACTCTAAACCCCTAACAACAAACAACCCTAAACCCCTAACAACAAACAACCCTAAACCCCTAACAAGAAACAGCCCTAACCTTCTAACAAGAAACAACCCTAACCCCCTAACAAACAACAACACTAACACTCTAACCACAAACAACACTGACACCCTAACAACAAAAACTACGAAACCCCAACAAGAAACAACCCTAAACCCCTAACAACAAACACTAACGCCCTAACAACAAACAACACTAAACCCCTAACAAGAAACTAACCTAACCCTGTAACAACAAACAACCCTTACCTCCTAACAACAAACAACCCTAACCCACTAACAAACAACAACACTAACCCCCTAACCACAAACAACACTAACACCCTAACAGCAAAAGCTACTAAACCCCAACAAGATACTATCCTAAACCCCTAACAACAAGCACTAACGAATTAAAAACAAACAACACTAAACCCCTAACAAGAAACTAACCTAACCCCGTAACAACAAACAACCCTAACCTCCTAAGAACAAACAACCTTAACCCCCTAACAACAAACAACCTTAAACCCCTAACAACCAACAACGCTCACCCCCTAACCACAAACAGCAGTAACAGCCAAACCACAAACAACACTAACACCCTAACAACAAAAAACACTAACCCCCTCACAACAAACACCACTAACTCCCTAACAACAATCCTAACAACCTAACAACAAACAACACTAACCCCCTAAAAATAAACTACTCTAAACACCTAACAACAAACAACACTAACCCCATAACAACAAACAACCCTAAACCCCTAACAACAAACAACCCTAACCTTCTAACAACACACAACCCTAACCCCCTAACAAACAACAACAATAACCCCCTAACCACAAGCAACACTAACACCCTAACAACAAAAACTACTAAAGCCCAACAAGAAACAACCCTAAACCCCGAACAACAAACACTAACCCCCTAACAACAAACAGCACTAAACCCCTAACAAGAAACTAACCTAACCCCGTAACAACAAACAACCCTAACCTCCTAACAACAAACAACACTAAACCCCTAACAACAAACAAACCTAACCCCCTGACAACCAACAACGCTCACCCCTAACCACAAACAACCCTAACACCCTAACAACAAACAACCCTAACCCCCTAACAAACAACAACACTAACCCCCTAACCACAAACAACACTAACACCCTAAAAACAAAAACTACTAAACCTCAACAAGAAACAACCCTAAACCCCTAAGAACAAACACTAACCCCCTAACAACAAACAACACTAAACCCCTAACAAGAAACTAATGTAAACCCGTAACAACAAACAACCCTAACCTGCTAACAACACACAACCTTAAACCCCTAACAACAAACAATCCTAACCCCCAACAACCAACAAAGCTCACCCCCTAACCACAAACAACACTAACACCCTAACCACAAACAACACTAACCCCGTAAGAACAAACAAAACTAACCCCCTAACAACAAACAATACTAACACCCTAACAACAAAAACTACTAAACCCCAACAAGAAACAACCCTAAACCCCTAACAACAAACACTAACCCCATAACAACAAACAACACTAAACCCCTAACAAGCAACTAACCTAACCCCGTAACAACAAACAACCCTAACCTACGAACAACAACCAACCTTAAACCCCTAACAACAAACAACCCTAAACTCCTAACAACAAACATTCACACCCTAACAACAAAAACCAGTAAACCCCAACAAGAAACAACACTAAACCCCTAACAACAAACACTAACCGCTAACAACAAACAACACTAAAACCCTAACAAGAAACTAACCTAACCCTGTAACAACAAACAAACCTAACCTCCTAACAACAAACAACCTTAACCCCCTAACAACAAACAACCCTAAACCCCTAACAACAAACAATCCTAACCCCCTAACAACCAACAACGCACACCCCCTAACCACAAACAACACTAACACCCTAACCACACACAACACTAACCCCGTAAGAACAAACAACACTAAGCCCCTAACCACAAACAACACTAACACCCTAACAACAAAAACTACTAAACCCCAACAAGAAACAACCCTAAACCCCTAACAACAAACACTAACCCCCTAACAACAAACAACACTAAACCCCTAAAAAGAAACTAACCTAACCCCGTAACAACAAACAACCCTGACCTCCTAACAACAAACAAACTTAAACCCCTATCAACAAACAACCCTAAACCCCTAACAACAAACAACACTAACACCCTAACAACAAAAACCACTAAAACCCAACAAGAAACAACACTAAACCCCTAACAACAAACACTAACCCCTAACAACAAACAACACTAAACCCCTAACAAGAAACTAACCTAACCCTGTAACAACAAACAACCCTAACCTCCTAACAACAAACAACCCTAAACCCCTAACAACAAACAATCCTAACCCCCTAACAACCAACAATGCACACCCCCTAACCACAAACAACACTAACACCCTAACCACACACAACACTAACACCGTAAGAACAAACAACACTAAGCCCCTAACCACAAACAACACTAACACCCTAACAACAAAAACTACTAAACCCCAACAAGAAACAACACTAAACCCCTAACAACAAACACTAACCCCCTAACAACAAACAACACTAAACCCCTAAAAAGAAACTAACCTAACCCCGTAACAACAAACAACCCTAACCTCCTAACAACAAACAAACTTAAACCCCTATCAACAAACAACCCTAAACCCCTAAAAACAAACAAAACTAACACCCTACCAACAAAAACCACTAAACCCCAACAAGAAAGAACACTAAACCCCTAACAACAAACACTAAACCCCTAACAACAAACAACACTAAACCCCTAACAAGAAACTAACCTAACCCTGTAACAACAAACAACCCTAACCTCCTAACAACAAACAACCTTTACCCCCTAACAACAAACAACCTTAAACCCCTAACAACAAACAATCCTAACACCCTAACAACCAACAACGCTCACCCCCTAACCACAAACAACACTAGCCCCGTAAGAACAAACAACCCTAACCTCCTAACAACAAACAACCCTAACCCCCTAACAAACAACAACACTAACCCCCTAACCACAAACAACACTAACACCCTAACAACAAAAACTACTAAACCCCAACAAGAAACAACCCTAAACCCCTAACAACAAACACTAACCCCCTAACAACAAACAACACTAAACCCCTAACAAGAAACTAACCTAACCCCGTAACAACAAACAACCCTAACCTCCTAACAACCAACAACGCACACCCCCTAACCACAAACAACACTAACACCCTAACCACAAACAACACTAACCCCGTAAGAACAAACAACACTAACCCCCTAACAACAAACAACACTAACACTCTAACAAGAAAAACCACTAAACCCAACAAGAAACAACCCTAAACCCCTAACAACAAACACTAACCCCCTAACAACAAACAACACTAAACCCCTAACAAGAAACTAACCTAACCCCATAACAACAAACAACCCTAACCTCCTAACAACAAACAACCTTAAACTCCTAACAACAAACAACCCTAAACCCCTAACAACAAACAACACTAACACCCTAACAACAAAAACCACTAAACCCCAACAAGAAACAACACTAAACAACTAACAACAAACACTAACCCCCTAACAACAAACAACACTAACACTCTAAGAACAAAAACTACTAAACCCCAACAAGAAACAACCCTAAACCCCTAACAAAAAACACTAACCCCCTATCAACAAACAACACTAAACCCCTAACAAGAAACTAACCTAACCCCGTAACAACAAACAACCCTAACCTCCTAACAACAACCTTAAACCCCTAACAACAAACAACCCTAAACCCCTAACAACAAACAACACTAACACCGTAACAACAAAAAACACTTAACCCCAACAAGAAATAACACTAAACCCCTAACAACAAACACTAACCCCCTAACAACAAACAACACTAAACCCCTAACAAGAAACTAACCTAACCCTGTAACAACAAACAGCCCTAACCTCCTAACAACAAACAACCTTAACCCCCTAACAACAAACAACCCTAAACCCCTAACAACAAACAATCCTAACCCCCTAACAACCAACAACTCTCACCCCCTAACCACAAACAACACTAACACCCTAACCACAAACAACACTAACCCCGTAAGAACAAACAACACTAACCCCCAACCACAAACAACACTAAAACCCTAACAACAAAAACTACTAAACCCCAACAAGAAACAACCCTAAACCCGTCACAACAAACACTAACCCCCTAACAGCAAACAACACTAAACCCCTAACAAGAAACTAACCTAACCCCGTAACAACAAACAACCCTAACCTCCTAACAACAAACAACCTTAAACCCCTAACAACAAAAAACCCTAAACCCCTAACAACAAACAACACTAACACCCTAACAACAAAAACCACTAAACCCCAACAACAAACAACCCGAACCTCCTAACAGCAAACAACCTTAAACCCCTAACAACAAACAACCCTAAACCCCTAACAACAAACAACACTAACACCCTAACCACAAACAACACTAACACCCTAACAACAAAAACTACTAAACCTCAAGAAGAAACAACCCTAAACCTCTAACAACAAACAACACTAACACCCTAACAACAAAAAACACTAAACCCCAATAAGAAACAAGACTAAACCCCTAACAACAAACACTAACCCCCTAACAACAAACAACACTAAACCCCTAACAAGAAACTAACCTAACCCTGTAACAACAAACAACCCTAACCTCCTAACAACAAACAACCCTAACCCCCTAACAAACAACAACACTAATTCCCTAACCACAAACAACACTAATACCCTAACAACAAAAACTACTAAACCCCAACAAGAAACAACCCTAAACCCCTAACAACAAACACTAACCCCCTAACAACAAACAACACAAAACCCCTAACAAGAAACTAACCTAACCCCGTAACAACAAACAACCCTAACCTCCTAACAACAAACAACCTTAAACCCCTAACAACAAACAACCCTAAACACCTAACAACAAACAACACTAACACCCTAACAACAAAAACCACTAAACCCCAACAAGAAACAACACTAAACCCCTAACAACAAACACAAACCCCCTAACAACAAACAACACTAAACCCCTAACAAGAAACTAACCTAACCCAGTAACAACAAACATCCCTAACCTCCTAACAACAAACAACCTTAAACCCCTAACAACAAACAACCCTAAACCCCTAACAACAAACAATCCTAACCCTCTAACAACCAACAACTCTCACCCCCTAACCACAAACAACACTAACACCCTAACCACAAACAACACTAACCCCGTAAGAACAAACAACACTAACCCCCTAACAACAAGCAACACTAACACCCTAACAACAAAAACTACTAAACCCCAACAAGAAACAACCCTAAACCCCTAACAACAAACACTAACCCCCTAACAACAAACAACACTAAACCCCTAACAAGAAACTAACCTAACCCCGTAACAACAAACAACCCTACCCTCCTAACAACAAACAACCTTAAACCCCTAACAACAAACAACCCTAAACCCCTAACAACAAACAACACTAACACCTAACAACAAAAACCACTAAACACCAACAAGAAACAACCCTAAACCCCTAACAACAAACACTAACCCCCTAACAACAAACAACACTAAACCCCTAACAAGAAACTAACCTAACCCTGTAACAACAAACAACCCTAACCTCCTAACAACAAACAACCTTAACCCCCTAACAACAAACAACCCTAAACCCCTAACAACAAACAATCCTAACCCCCTAACAACCAACAACGCACACCCCCTAACCACAAACAACACTAACACCCTAACCACAAACAACACTAACCCCGTAAGAACAAACAACACTAACCCCCTACCAACAAACAACACTAACACCCTAACAACTAACACTAACCCCCTAACAACAAACAACACTAAACCCCTAACAAGAAACTAACCTAACCCCGTAACAAACAACCCTAACCTCCTAACAACAAGCAACCTTAAACCCCTAACAACAAACAACCCTAAAACCCTAACAACAAACAACACTAACACCCTAACAACAAAAACCACTAAACCCCTACAAGAAACAACACTAAACCCCTAACAACAAACACTAACCCCCTAACAACAAACAACACCAAACCCCTAACAAGAAACTAACCTAACCCTGTAACAACAAACCTCCCTAACCTCCTAACAACAAACAACCTTAACCCCCTAACAACAAACAACCCTAAACCCCTAACAACAAACAACACTAACACCCTAACAACAAAAACCACTAAACCCCAAATAGAAACAACCCTAATCCCCTAACAACAAACACTAACCCCCAACAACAAACAGCACTAAACCCCTAACAAGAAACTAACCTAACCCTGTAACAACAAACAACCCTAACCTCCTAACAACAAACCACCTTAACCCCCTAACAACAAACAACCCTAAACCCCTAACAACAAACAATAATAACCCCCTAACAACCAACAACTCTAACCTCCTAACCACAAACAACACTGTCACCCTAACCACAAACAACACTAACACCCTAACAACAAAAAATACTAAACCCCAAAAAGAAACAACCCTAAACCCCTAACAACAAACACTAACCCGCTAGCAACAAACCACACTAAACCCCTAACAAGAAACTAACCTAACCCCGTAACAACAAACAACCCTAACCTCCTAACAACAAACAACCTTAAACCCCTAACAACAATCAACCCTAAACCTTTAACAACAAACAACACTAACACCCTAACAACAAAAAACACTAAACCCCAACAAGAAACAAGACTAAACCCCTAACAACAAACACTAACCCCCTAACAACAAACAACACTAAACCCCTAACAAGAAACTAACCTAACCCTGTAACAACAAACAACCCTAACATCCTAACAACAAACAACCCTAACCCCCTAACAAACAACAACACTAACCCCCTAACCACAAACAACACTAATACCCTAACAACAAAAACTACTAAACCCCAACAAGAAACAACCCTAAACCCCTAACAACAAACACTAACCCCCTAACAACAAACAACACTAAACCCCTAACAAGAAACTAACCTAACCCCGTAACAACAAACAACCCTAACCTCCTAACAACAAACAACCTTAACCCCCTAACAACAAACAACCCTAAACCCCTAACAACAAACAACACTAACACCCTAACAACAAAAACCACTAAACCCCAACAAGAAACAACACTAAACCCCTAACAACAAACACTAACCCCCTAACAACAAACAACACTAAACCCCTAACAAGAAACTAACCTAACCCTGTAACAACAAAGAGCCTTAACCTCCTAACAACAAACCACCTTAACCCCCTAACAACAAACAACCCTAAAGCCCTAACAACAAACAATCCTAACCCCCTAACAACCAACAACTCTCACCCCCTAACCACAAACAACACTAACACCCTAACCACAAACAACACTAACCCCGTAAGAACAAACAACACTAACCCCCTAACCACAAACAACACTAACACCCTAACCACAAACAACACTAACACCCTAACAACAAAAACTACTAAACCCCAAAAAGAAACAACCCTAAACCCCTAACAACAAACACTAACCCCCTAGCAACAAACCACACTAAACCCCTAACAAGAAACTAACCTAACCCCGTAACAACAAACAACCCTAACCTCCTAACAACAAACAACCTTAAACCACTAACAACAAACAACCCTAAACCTCTAACAACAAACAACACTAAAACCCAACAACAAAAAACACTAAACCCCAACAAGAAACAAGACTAAACCCCTAACAACAAACACTAACCCCCTAACAACAAACAACACTAAACCCCTAACAAGAAACTAACCTAACCCTGTAACAATAAACAACCCTAACCTCCTAACAACAAACAACCCTAACCCCCTAACAAACAACAACACTAACCCCCTAACCACAAACAACACTAATACCCTAACATCAAAAACTACTAAACCCCAACAAGAAACAACCCTAAACCCCTAACAACAAACACTAACCCCCTAACAACAAACAACACTAAACCCCTAACAAGAAACTAACCTAACCCCGTAACAACAAACAACCCTAACCTCCTAACAACAAACAACCTTAAACCCCTAACAACAAACAACCCTAAACCCCTAACAACAAACAACACTAACACCCTAACAACAAAAACCACTAAACCCCAACAAGAAACAACACTAAACCCCTAACAAAAAACACTAACCCCCTAACAACAAACAACACTAAACCCCTAACAAGAAACTAACCTAACCCAGTAACAACAAACATCCCTAACCTCCTAACAACAAACAACCTTAACCCCCTAACAACAAACAACCCTAAACCCCTAATAACAAACAATTGTAAACCCAACAACCAACAACGCTCACCCCCTAACCACAAACAACTCTAACACCCTAACAACAAAAACACTAACCCCGTAAGAACAAGCAACACTAACCCCCTAACAACAAACAACCTTAAACCCCTAACAACAAACAACACTAATCCCCTAAAAACAAACAACACTAACACCCTAACAACAAAAACCACTAAACCCCAACAGGAAACAACACTAAAACCCTAACAACAAACACTAACCCTCTAACAACAAACAACACTAAACCCCTAACAAGAAACTAACCTAAAACCGTAACAACAAACAACCCTAACCTCCTAACAACAAACAACCTTAAACCCCTAAAAACAAAAAACCCTAAACCCCTAACAACAAACAACACTAACACCCTAACAAGAAAAACCACTAAACCCCAACAAGAAACAACACTAAACCCCTAACAACAAACACTAATCCCCTAACAACAAACAACACTAAACCCCTAACAAGAAACTAACCTAACCCTGTAACAAGAAACAGTCCCAACCTCCTAACAACAAAAAACCTTAACCCCCTAATAACAAACAACTCTAAACCCCTAACAACAAACAATTCTAACCCCCTAACAACCAACAACGCTCACCCCCTAACCACAAACAACACTAACACCCTAACCACAAAAACACTAACCCCGTTAGAACAAGCAACACTAACCCCCTAACAACAAACAACCTTAAACCCCTAACAACAAACAACACTAAACCCCTAAAAACAAACAACACTAACACCCTAACAACAAAAACCACTAAACCCCAACAAGAAACAACACTAAACCCCTAACAACAAACACTAACCACCTAACAACAAACAACACTAAACCCCTAACAAGAAACTAACCTAACCCTGTAAGAACAAACAGCCCTAACCTCCTAACAACAAACCACCTTAACCCCCTAACAACAAACAAACCTAAACCCCTAACAACAAACAATCCTAACCCTCTAACAACCAACAACTCTCACCCCCTAACCACAAACAACACTAACACCCTAACCACAAACAACACTAACCCCCTAACAACAAAAAACACTAACACCCTAAGAACAAAAACTACTAAACCCCAAAAAGAAACAACCCTAAACCCCTAACAACAAACACTAACCCCCTAACAACAAACAACACTAAACCCCTAACAAGAAACTAACCTAACCCCGTAACAACAAACAACCCTAACCTCCTAACAACAAACAACCTTAAACCCCTAACAACAAACAACCCTAAACCCCTAACAACAAACAACACTAACACCCTAACAACAAAAACCACTAAACCCCAACAAGAAACAACCCTAAACCCCTAACAACAAACACTAACCCCCTAACAACAAGCAACACTAAACCCCTAACAAGAAACTAACCAACCCCGTAACAACAAACAACCCTAACCTCCTAACAACAAACCACCTTAACCCCCTAACAACAAACAACCCTAAACCCCTAACAACAAACTATCCTAACCTCCTAACAACCAACAACTCTCACCCCCTAACCACAAACTACACTAACACCCTAACCACAAACAACACTAACCCCGTAAGAACAAACAACACTAACCCCCTAACGACAAACAACACAAACACCCTAACAACAAAAACTACTATACCCCAACAAGAAACAACCCTAAACCCCTAACAACAAACACTAACCCCCTAACAACAAAAAACACTAAACCCCTAACAAGAAACTAAACTAACCCCGTAATAACAAACAACCCTAACCTCCTAACAACAAACAACCCTAAACCCCTAACAACAAACAACCCTAACCTTCTAACAATAAACAACCCTAACCTCCTAACAACAAACAACCTTAAACCCCTAACAACAAACAACCCTAAACCCCTAACAACAAACAACACTAACACCCTAACAACAAAAAACACTAAACCCCAAAAAGAAACAACACTAAACCCCTAACAACAAACACTAACCCCATAACAACAAACAACACTAAACCCTTAACAAGAAACTAACCTAACCCTGTAACAAAAAACAACCCTAACCTCCTAACAACAAGCAACCTTAACCCCCTAACAACAAACAATCCTAACCCTCTAACAACCAACAACGCTCACCCCCTAACCACAAACAACACTAACACCCTAACCACAAACAACACTAACCCCGTAAGAACAAACAACACTAACCCCCTAACAACAAACAACACTAACACCCTAACAACAAAAACTACTAAACCCCAACAAGATACAACCCTAAACCCCTAACAACAAACACTAAACCCCTAACAACAAGCAACACTAAACCCCTAACAAGAAACTAACCTAACCCCGTAACAACAAACAACCCTAACCTCCTAACAGCAAACAACCTTAAACCCCTAACAACAAACAACCCTAAACCCCTAACAACAAACAACACTAACACCCTAACAACAAAAACCACTAAACCCCAACAAGAAACAACACTAAACCCCAACAACAAACACTAACCCCCTAACAACAAACAACACTAAACCCCTAACAAGAAACTAACCCAACCCTGTAAAAACAAACAACCCTAACCTCCTAACAACAAACAACCCTAAGCTCCTAACAAACAACAACACTAACCCCCTAACCACAAACAACACTAACACCCTAACAACAAAAACTACTAAACCCCAACAAGAAACAACCCTAAACCCCTAACAACAAACACTAACCCCCTAGCAACAAACAACACTAAACCCCTAACAAGAAACTAACCTAACCCCGTAACAACAAACAACCCTAACCTCCTAACAGCAAACAACCTTAAACCCCTAACAACAAACAACCCTAAACCCCTAACAACAAACAACACTAACACCCTAACAACAAAAACCACTAAACCCCAAAAAGAAACAACACTAAACCCCTAACAACAAACACTAACCCCCTAACAACAAACAACACTAAACCCCCCACAAGAAACTAACCTAATCCCGTAACAACAAACAACCCTAACCTCCTAACAACAAACAACCTTAAACCTCTAACAACAAACAACCCTAAACCCCTAACAACAAACAACACTAAGACCCTAACAACAAAAACCACTAAACCCCAAGAAGAAACAACACTAAACCCCTAACAACAAACACTAACCCCCTAACAACAAACAACACTAAACCCCTAACAAGAAACTAACCTAACCCTGTAACAACAAACAACCCTAACCTCCTAACAACTAAACACCTTAACCCCCTAACAGCAAACAACCCTAAACGCCTAACAACAAACAATTCTAACCCCCTAACAACCAACAACTCTCACCCCCTAACCACAAACAACACTAACACCCTAACCACAAACAACACTAACACCCTAACAACAAAAACTACTAAACCCCAAAAAGAAACAACCCTAAACCCCTAACAACAAACACTAACCCCCTAGCAACAAACCACACTAAACCCCTAACAAGAAACTAACCTAACCCCGTAACAACAAACAACCCTAACCTCCTAACAACAAACAACCTTAAACCCCTAACAACAAACAACCCTAAACCTCTAACAACAAACAACACTAACACCCTAACAACAAAAAACACTAAACCCCAACAAGAAAGAAGACTAAACCCCTAACAACAAACACTAACCCCCTAACAACAAACAACACTAAACCCCTAACAAGAAACTAACCTAACCCTGTAAAAACAAACAACCCTAACCTCCTAACAACAAACAACCCTAACCCCCTAACAAACAACAACACTAACCCCCTAACCACAAACAACACTAATACCCTAACAACAAAAACTACTAAACCCCAACAAGAAACAACCCTAAACCCCTAACAACAAACACTAACCCCCTAACAACAAACAACACTAAACCCCTAACAAGAAACTAACCTAACCCCGTAACAACAAACAACCCTAACCTCCTAACAACAAACAACCTTAAACCCCTAACAACAAACAACCCTAAACCCCTAACAACAAACAACACTAACACCCTAACAACAAAAACCACTAAACCCCAACAAGAAACAACACTAAACCCCTAACAACAAACACTAACCCCCTAACAACAAACAACACTAAACCCCTAACAAGAAACTAACCTAACCCTGTAACAACAAACAGCCTTAACCTCCTAAAAACAAACAACCTTAACCCCCTAACAACAAACAACCCTAAACCCCTAACAACAAAAAATCCTAACCCCCTAACAACCAACAACGCACTCCCCCTAACCACAAACAACACTAACACCCTAACCACAAACAACACTAACCCCGTAAGAACAAACAACACTAACCCCCTAACAACAAACAACACTAACACCCTAACAACCAAAACTACTAAACCCCAACAAGAAACAACCCTAAACCCCTAACAACAAACACTAACCCCCTAACAACAAACAACACTAAACCCCTAACAAGAAACTAACCTAACCCCGTAACAACAAATAACCCTAACCTCCTAACAACAAACAACCTTAAACCCCTAAAAACAAACAACCCTAAACCCCTAACAACAAACAACCCTAAACCCCTAACAACAAACAACACTAACACCCTAACAACAAAAACCACTAAACCCCTACAAGAAACAACACTAAACCCCTAACAACAAACACTAACCCCCTAACAACAAACAACACCAAACCCCTAACAAGAAACTAACCTAACCCCGTAACAACAAACAACCCTAACCTCCTAACAACAAACAACCTTAAACCCCTAACAACAAACAACCCTAAACCCCTAACAACAAACAACACTAACACCCTAACAATAAAAACCACTAAACCCCAAAAAGAAACAACACTAAACCCCTAACAACAAACACTAACCCCCTAACAACAAACAACACTAAACCCCTACCAAGAAACTAACCTAAGCCTGTAAAAACAAACAACCCTAACCTCCTAACAACAAACAACCCTAACCCCCTAACAAACAACAACACTAACCCCCTATCCACAAACAACACTAACACCCTAACAACAAAAACTACTAAACCCCAACAAGAAACAACCCTAAACCCCTAACAACAAACACTAACCCCCTAACAACAAACAACACTAAACCTCTAACAAGAAACTAACCTAACCCCGTAACAACAAACAACCCTAACCTCCTAACAACAAACAACCTTAAACCCCTAACAACAAACAACCCTAAACCCCTAACAACAAACAACACTAACACCCTAACAACAAAAACCACTAAACCCCAACAAGAAACAACACTAAACCCCTAACAACAAACACTAACCCCCTAACAACAAACAACACTAAACCCCTAACAAGAAACTAACCTAACCCTGTAACAATAAACAGCCTTAACCTCCTAAAAACAAACAACCTTAACCCCCTAACAACAAACAACCCTAAACCCCTAACAACAAAAAATCCTAACCCCCTAACAACCAACAACGCACTCCCCCTAACCACAAACAACAATAACACCCTAACCACAAACAACACTAACCCCGTAAGAACAAACAACACTAACCCCCTAACAACAAACAACACTAACACCCTAACAACAAAAACTACTAAACCCCAACAAGAAACAACCCTAAACCCCTAACAACAAACACTAACCCCCTAACAACAAACAACACTAAACCCCTAACAAGAAACTAACCTAACCCCGTAACAACAAATAACCCTAACCTCCTAACAACAAACAACCTTAAACCCCTAAAAACAAACAACCCTAAACCCCTAACAACAAACAACCCTAAACCCCTAACAACAAACAACACTAACACCCTAACAACAAAAACCACTAAACCCCTACAAGAAACAACACTAAACCCCTAACAACAAACACTAACCCCCTAACAACAAACAACACCAAACCCCTAACAAGAAACTAACCTAACCCCGTAACAACAAACAACCCTAACCTCCTAACAACAAACAACCTTAAACCCCTAACAACAAACAACCCTAAACCCCTAACAACAAACAACACTAACACCCTAACAACAAAAACCACTAAACCCCAACAAGAAACAACCCTAAACCCCTAACAACAAACACTAACCCCCTAACAACAAGCAACACTAAACCCCTAACAAGAAACTAACCAACCCCGTAACAACAAACAACCCTAACCTCCTAACAACAAACCACCTTAACCCCCTAACAACAAACAACCCTAAACCCCTAACAACAAACTATCCTAACCTCCTAACAACCAACAACTCTCACCCCCTAACCACAAACTACACTAACACCCTAACCACAAACAACACTAACCCCGTAAGAACAAACAACACTAACCCCCTAACGACAAACAACACAAACACCCTAACAACAAAAACTACTATACCCCAACAAGAAACAACCCTAAACCCCTAACAACAAACACTAACCCCCTAACAACAAAAAACACTAAACCCCTAACAAGAAACTAAACTAACCCCGTAATAACAAACAACCCTAACCTCCTAACAACAAACAACCCTAAACCCCTAACAACAAACAACCCTAACCTTCTAACAATAAACAACCCTAACCTCCTAACAACAAACAACCTTAAACCCCTAACAACAAACAACCCTAAACCCCTAACAACAAACAACACTAACACCCTAACAACAAAAAACACTAAACCCCAAAAAGAAACAACACTAAACCCCTAACAACAAACACTAACCCCATAACAACAAACAACACTAAACCCTTAACAAGAAACTAACCTAACCCTGTAACAAAAAACAACCCTAACCTCCTAACAACAAGCAACCTTAACCCCCTAACAACAAACAATCCTAACCCTCTAACAACCAACAACGCTCACCCCCTAACCACAAACAACACTAACACCCTAACCACAAACAACACTAACCCCGTAAGAACAAACAACACTAACCCCCTAACAACAAACAACACTAACACCCTAACAACAAAAACTACTAAACCCCAACAAGATACAACCCTAAACCCCTAACAACAAACACTAAACCCCTAACAACAAGCAACACTAAACCCCTAACAAGAAACTAACCTAACCCCGTAACAACAAACAACCCTAACCTCCTAACAGCAAACAACCTTAAACCCCTAACAACAAACAACCCTAAACCCCTAACAACAAACAACACTAACACCCTAACAACAAAAACCACTAAACCCCAACAAGAAACAACACTAAACCCCAACAACAAACACTAACCCCCTAACAACAAACAACACTAAACCCCTAACAAGAAACTAACCCAACCCTGTAAAAACAAACAACCCTAACCTCCTAACAACAAACAACCCTAAGCTCCTAACAAACAACAACACTAACCCCCTAACCACAAACAACACTAACACCCTAACAACAAAAACTACTAAACCCCAACAAGAAACAACCCTAAACCCCTAACAACAAACACTAACCCCCTAGCAACAAACAACACTAAACCCCTAACAAGAAACTAACCTAACCCCGTAACAACAAACAACCCTAACCTCCTAACAGCAAACAACCTTAAACCCCTAACAACAAACAACCCTAAACCCCTAACAACAAACAACACTAACACCCTAACAACAAAAACCACTAAACCCCAAAAAGAAACAACACTAAACCCCTAACAACAAACACTAACCCCCTAACAACAAACAACACTAAACCCCCCACAAGAAACTAACCTAATCCCGTAACAACAAACAACCCTAACCTCCTAACAACAAACAACCTTAAACCTCTAACAACAAACAACCCTAAACCCCTAACAACAAACAACACTAAGACCCTAACAACAAAAACCACTAAACCCCAAGAAGAAACAACACTAAACCCCTAACAACAAACACTAACCCCCTAACAACAAACAACACTAAACCCCTAACAAGAAACTAACCTAACCCTGTAACAACAAACAACCCTAACCTCCTAACAACTAAACACCTTAACCCCCTAACAGCAAACAACCCTAAACGCCTAACAACAAACAATTCTAACCCCCTAACAACCAACAACTCTCACCCCCTAACCACAAACAACACTAACACCCTAACCACAAACAACACTAACACCCTAACAACAAAAACTACTAAACCCCAAAAAGAAACAACCCTAAACCCCTAACAACAAACACTAACCCCCTAGCAACAAACCACACTAAACCCCTAACAAGAAACTAACCTAACCCCGTAACAACAAACAACCCTAACCTCCTAACAACAAACAACCTTAAACCCCTAACAACAAACAACCCTAAACCTCTAACAACAAACAACACTAACACCCTAACAACAAAAAACACTAAACCCCAACAAGAAAGAAGACTAAACCCCTAACAACAAACACTAACCCCCTAACAACAAACAACACTAAACCCCTAACAAGAAACTAACCTAACCCTGTAAAAACAAACAACCCTAACCTCCTAACAACAAACAACCCTAACCCCCTAACAAACAACAACACTAACCCCCTAACCACAAACAACACTAATACCCTAACAACAAAAACTACTAAACCCCAACAAGAAACAACCCTAAACCCCTAACAACAAACACTAACCCCCTAACAACAAACAACACTAAACCCCTAACAAGAAACTAACCTAACCCCGTAACAACAAACAACCCTAACCTCCTAACAACAAACAACCTTAAACCCCTAACAACAAACAACCCTAAACCCCTAACAACAAACAACACTAACACCCTAACAACAAAAACCACTAAACCCCAACAAGAAACAACACTAAACCCCTAACAACAAACACTAACCCCCTAACAACAAACAACACTAAACCCCTAACAAGAAACTAACCTAACCCTGTAACAACAAACAGCCTTAACCTCCTAAAAACAAACAACCTTAACCCCCTAACAACAAACAACCCTAAACCCCTAACAACAAAAAATCCTAACCCCCTAACAACCAACAACGCACTCCCCCTAACCACAAACAACACTAACACCCTAACCACAAACAACACTAACCCCGTAAGAACAAACAACACTAACCCCCTAACAACAAACAACACTAACACCCTAACAACCAAAACTACTAAACCCCAACAAGAAACAACCCTAAACCCCTAACAACAAACACTAACCCCCTAACAACAAACAACACTAAACCCCTAACAAGAAACTAACCTAACCCCGTAACAACAAATAACCCTAACCTCCTAACAACAAACAACCTTAAACCCCTAAAAACAAACAACCCTAAACCCCTAACAACAAACAACCCTAAACCCCTAACAACAAACAACACTAACACCCTAACAACAAAAACCACTAAACCCCTACAAGAAACAACACTAAACCCCTAACAACAAACACTAACCCCCTAACAACAAACAACACCAAACCCCTAACAAGAAACTAACCTAACCCCGTAACAACAAACAACCCTAACCTCCTAACAACAAACAACCTTAAACCCCTAACAACAAACAACCCTAAACCCCTAACAACAAACAACACTAACACCCTAACAATAAAAACCACTAAACCCCAAAAAGAAACAACACTAAACCCCTAACAACAAACACTAACCCCCTAACAACAAACAACACTAAACCCCTACCAAGAAACTAACCTAAGCCTGTAAAAACAAACAACCCTAACCTCCTAACAACAAACAACCCTAACCCCCTAACAAACAACAACACTAACCCCCTATCCACAAACAACACTAACACCCTAACAACAAAAACTACTAAACCCCAACAAGAAACAACCCTAAACCCCTAACAACAAACACTAACCCCCTAACAACAAACAACACTAAACCTCTAACAAGAAACTAACCTAACCCCGTAACAACAAACAACCCTAACCTCCTAACAACAAACAACCTTAAACCCCTAACAACAAACAACCCTAAACCCCTAACAACAAACAACACTAACACCCTAACAACAAAAACCACTAAACCCCAACAAGAAACAACACTAAACCCCTAACAACAAACACTAACCCCCTAACAACAAACAACACTAAACCCCTAACAAGAAACTAACCTAACCCTGTAACAACAAACAGCCTTAACCTCCTAAAAACAAACAACCTTAACCCCCTAACAACAAACAACCCTAAACCCCTAACAACAAAAAATCCTAACCCCCTAACAACCAACAACGCACTCCCCCTAACCACAAACAACAATAACACCCTAACCACAAACAACACTAACCCCGTAAGAACAAACAACACTAACCCCCTAACAACAAACAACACTAACACCCTAACAACAAAAACTACTAAACCCCAACAAGAAACAACCCTAAACCCCTAACAACAAACACTAACCCCCTAACAACAAACAACACTAAACCCCTAACAAGAAACTAACCTAACCCCGTAACAACAAATAACCCTAACCTCCTAACAACAAACAACCTTAAACCCCTAAAAACAAACAACCCTAAACCCCTAACAACAAACAACCCTAAACCCCTAACAACAAACAACACTAACACCCTAACAACAAAAACCACTAAACCCCTACAAGAAACAACACTAAACCCCTAACAACAAACACTAACCCCCTAACAACAAACAACACCAAACCCCTAACAAGAAACTAACCTAACCCCGTAACAACAAACAACCCTAACCTCCTAACAACAAACAACCTTAAACCCCTAACAACAAACAACCCTAAAGCCCTAACAACAAACAACACTAACACCCTAACAATAAAAACCACTAAACCCCAACAAGAAACAACACTAAACCCCTAACAACAAACACTAACCCCCTAACAACAAACAACACTAAACCCCTACCAAGAAACTAACCTAAGCCTGTAAAAACAAACAACCCTAACCTCCTAACAACAAACAACCCTAACCCCCTAACAAACAACAACACTAACCCCCTATCCACAAACAACACTAACACCCTAACAACAAAAACTACTAAACCCCAACAAGAAACAACCCTAAACCCCTAACAACAAACACTAACCCCCTAACAACAAACAACACTAAACCTCTAACAAGAAACTAACCTAACCCTGTAACAACAAACCTCCCTAACCTCCTAACAACAAACAACCTTAACCCCCTAACAACAAACAACCCTAAACCCCTAACAACAAACAACACTAACACCCTAACAACAACAAACACTAAACCCCAACAAGAAACAACACTAAACACCTAACAACAAACACTAACCCCCTAACAACAAACAACACTAAACCCCTAACAAGAAACTAACCTAACCCTGTAACAACAAACAACCCTAACCTCCTAACAACAAACCACCTTAACCCCCTAACAACTAACAACACTAAACCCCTAACAACAAACAATCCTAACCCCCTAACAACCAACAACTCTCACCCCCAACCACAGACAACACTAACACCCTAACCACAAACAACACTAACACCCTAACAACAAAAACTACTAAACCCCAAAAAGAAACAACCCTAAACCCCTAAGAACAAACAACACTAACACCCTAACAACAAAAACCACTAAACCCCAACAAGAAACAACACTAAACCCCTAAAAACAAACACTAACCCCCAACAACAAACAACACTAAACCCCTAACAAGAAACTAACCTAACCCTGTAACAACAAACAACCCTAAAATCCTAACAACAAAACACTTTAATCCCCTAACAACAAAGAACCCTAAACCCCTAACAACAAACAATCCTAACCCCCTAACAACCAACAACTCTCACCCCCTAACCACAAACAACACTAACACCCAAACAACAAACAACACTAACACCCTAACAACAAAAAATACTAAACCCCAAAAAGAAACAACCCTAAACCCCTAACAACAAACACTAACCCCCTAGCAACAAACCACACTAAACCCCTAACAAGAAACTAACCTAACCCCGTAACAACAAACAACCCTAACCTCCTAACAACAAACAACCTTAAACCCCTAACAACAATCAACCCTAAACCTTTAACAACAAACAACACTAACACCCTAACAACAAAAAACACTAAACCCCAACAAGAAACAAGACTAAACCCCTAACAACAAACACTAACCCCCTAACAACAAACAACACTAAACCCCTAACAAGAAACTAACCTAACCCTGTAACAACAAACAACCCTAACATCCTAACAACAAACAACCCTAACCCCCTAACAAACAACAACACTAACCCCCTAACCACAAACAACACTAATACCCTAACAACAAAAACTACTAAACCCCAACAAGAAACAACCCTAAACCCCTAACAACAAACACTAACCCCCTAACAACAAACAACACTAAACCCCTAACAAGAAACTAACCTAACCCCGTAACAACAAACAACCCTAACCTCCTAACAACAAACAACCTTAACCCCCTAACAACAAACAACCCTAAACCCCTAACAACAAACAACACTAACACCCTAACAACAAAAACCACTAAACCCCAACAAGAAACAACACTAAACCCCTAACAACAAACACTAACCCCCTAACAACAAACAACACTAAACCCCTAACAAGAAACTAACCTAACCCTGTAACAACAAAGAGCCTTAACCTCCTAACAACAAACCACCTTAACCCCCTAACAACAAACAACCCTAAAGCCCTAACAACAAACAATCCTAACCCCCTAACAACCAACAACTCTCACCCCCTAACCACAAACAACACTAACACCCTAACCACAAACAACACTAACCCCGTAAGAACAAACAACACTAACCCCCTAACCACAAACAACACTAACACCCTAACCACAAACAACACTAACACCCTAACAACAAAAACTACTAAACCCCAAAAAGAAACAACCCTAAACCCCTAACAACAAACACTAACCGCCTAGCAACAAACCACACTAAACCCCTAACAAGAAACTAACCTAACCCCGTAACAACAAACAACCCTAACCTCCTAACAACAAACAACCTTAAACCACTAACAACAAACAACCCTAAACCTCTAACAACAAACAACACTAAAACCCTAACAACAAAAAACACTAAACCCCAACAAGAAACAAGACTAAACCCCTAACAACAAACACTAACCCCCTAACAACAAACAACACTAAACCCCTAACAAGAAACTAACCTAACCCTGTAACAATAAACAACCCTAACCTCCTAACAACAAACAACCCTAACCCCCTAACAAACAACAACACTAACCCCCTAACCACAAACAACACTAATACCCTAACATCAAAAACTACTAAACCCCAACAAGAAACAACCCTAAACCCCTAACAACAAACACTAACCCCCTAACAACAAACAACACTAAACCCCTAACAAGAAACTAACCTAACCCCGTAACAACAAACAGCCTTAACCTCCTAAAAACAAACAACCTTAACCCCCTAACAACAAACAACCCTAAACCCCTAACAACAAAAAATCCTAACCCCCTAACAACCAACAACGCACTCCCCCTAACCACAAACAACACTAACACCCTAACCACAAACAACACTAACCCCGTAAGAACAAACAACACTAACCCCCTAACAACAAACAACACTAACACCCTAACAACCAAAACTACTAAACCCCAACAAGAAACAACCCTAAACCCCTAACAACAAACACTAACCCCCTAACAACAAACAACACTAAACCCCTAACAAGAAACTAACCTAACCCCGTAACAACAAATAACCCTAACCTCCTAACAACAAACAACCTTAAACCCCTAAAAACAAACAACCCTAAACCCCTAACAACAAACAACCCTAAACCCCTAACAACAAACAACACTAACACCCTAACAACAAAAACCACTAAACCCCTACAAGAAACAACACTAAACCCCTAACAACAAACACTAACCCCCTAACAACAAACAACACCAAACCCCTAACAAGAAACTAACCTAACCCCGTAACAACAAACAACCCTAACCTCCTAACAACAAACAACCTTAAACCCCTAACAACAAACAACCCTAAACCCCTAACAACAAACAACACTAACACCCTAACAATAAAAACCACTAAACCCCAAAAAGAAACAACACTAAACCCCTAACAACAAACACTAACCCCCTAACAACAAACAACACTAAACCCCTACCAAGAAACTAACCTAAGCCTGTAAAAACAAACAACCCTAACCTCCTAACAACAAACAACCCTAACCCCCTAACAAACAACAACACTAACCCCCTATCCACAAACAGCACTAACACCCTAACAACAAAAACTACTAAACCCCAACAAGAAACAACCCTAAACCCCTAACAACAAACACTAACCCCCTAACAACAAACAACACTAAACCTCTAACAAGAAACTAACCTAACCCCGTAACAACAAACAACCCTAACCTCCTAACAACAAACAACCTTAAACCCCTAACAACAAACAACCCTAAACCCCTAACAACAAACAACACTAACACCCTAACAACAAAAACCACTAAACCCCAACAAGAAACAACACTAAACCCCTAACAACAAACACTAACCCCCTAACAACAAACAACACTAAACCCCTAACAAGAAACTAACCTAACCCTGTAACAACAAACAGCCTTAACCTCCTAAAAACAAACAACCTTAAATCCCTAACAACAAACAACCCTAAACCCCTAACAACAAAAAATCCTAACCCCCTAACAACCAACAACGCACTCCCCCTAACCACAAACAACACTAACACCCTAACCACAAACAACACTAACCCCGTAAGAACAAACAACACTAACCCCCTAACAACAAACAACACTAACACCCTAACAACCAAAACTACTAAACCCCAACAAGAAACAACCCTAAACCCCTAACAACAAACACTAACCCCCTAACAACAAACAACACTAAACCCCTAACAAGAAACTAACCTAACCCCGTAACAACAAATACCCCTAACCTCCTAACAACAAACAACCTTAAACCCCTAAAAACAAACAACCCTAAACCCCTAACAACAAACAACACTAACACCCTAACAACAAAAACCACTAAACCCCTACAAGAAACAACACTAAACCCCTAACAAGAAACACTAACCCCCTAACAACAAACAACACCAAACCCCTAACAAGAAACTAACCTAACCCCGTAACAACAAACAACCCTAACCTCCTAACAACAAACAACCTTAAACCCCTAACAACAAACAACCCTAAACCCCTAACAACAAACAACACTAACACCCTAACAATAAAAACCACTAAACCCCAACAAGAAACAACACTAAACCCCTAACAACAAACACTAACCCCCTAACAACAAACAACACTAAACCCCTACCAAGAAACTAACCTAAGCCTGTAAAAACAAACAACCCTAACCTCCTAACAACAAACAACCCTAACCCCCTAACAAACAACAACACTAACCCCCTATCCACAAACAACACTAACACCCTAACAACAAAAACTACTAAACCCCAACAAGAAACAACCCTAAACCCCTAACAACAAACACTAACCCCCTAACAACAAACAACACTAAACCTCTAACAAGAAACTAACCTAACCCTGTAACAACAAACCTCCCTAACCTCCTAACAACAAACAACCTTAACCCCCTAACAACAAACAACCCTAAACCCCTAACAACAAACAACACTAACACCCTAACAACAAAAAACACTAAACCCCAACAAGAAACAACACTAAACACCTAACAACAAACACTAACCCCCTAACAACAAACAACACTAAACCCCTAACAAGAAACTAACCTAACCCTGTAACAACAAACAACCCTAACCTCCTAACAACAAACCACCTTAACCCCCTAACAACTAACAACCCTAAACCCCTAACAACAAACAATCCTAACCCCCTAACAACCAACAACTCTCACCCCCAACCACAGACAACACTAACACCCTAACCACAAACAACACTAACACCCTAACAACAAAAACTACTAAACCCCAAAAAGAAACAACCCTAAACCCCTAAGAACAAACAACACTAACACCCTAACAACAAAAACCACTAAACCCCAATAAGAAACAACACTAAACCCCTAACAACAAACACTAACCACCAACAACAAACAACACTAAACCCCTAACAAGAAACTAACCTAACCCTGTAACAACAAACAACCCTAAAATCCTAACAACAAAACACTTTAATCCCCTAACAACAAAGAACCCTAAACCCCTAACAACAAACAATCCTAACCCCCTAACAACCAACAACTCTCACCCCCTAACCACAAACAACACTAACACCCTAACCACAAACAACACTAACACCCTAACAACAAAAAATACTAAACCCCAAAAAGAAACAACCCTAAACCCCTAACAACAAACACTAACCCGCTAGCAACAAACCACACTAAACCCCTAACAAGAAACTAACCTAACCCCGTAACAACAAACAACCCTAACCTCCTAACAACAAACAACCTTAAACCCCTAACAACAATCAACCCTAAACCTTTAACAACAAACAACACTAACACCCTAACAACAAAAAACACTAAACCCCAACAAGAAACAAGACTAAACCCCTAACAACAAACACTAACCCCCTAACAACAAACAACACTAAACCCCTAACAAGAAACTAACCTAACCCTGTAACAACAAACAACCCTAACATCCTAACAACAAACAACCCTAACCCCCTAACAAACAACAACACTAACCCCCTAACCACAAACAACACTAATACCCTAACAACAAAAACTACTAAACCCCAACAAGAAACAACCCTAAACCCCTAACAACAAACACTAACCCCCTAACAACAAACAACACTAAACCCCTAACAAGAAACTAACCTAACCCCGTAACAACAAACAACCCTAACCTCCTAACAACAAACAACCTTAACCCCCTAACAACAAACAACCCTAAACCCCTAACAACAAACAACACTAACACCCTAACAACAAAAACCACTAAACCCCAACAAGAAACAACACTAAACCCCTAACAACAAACACTAACCCCCTAACAACAAACAACACTAAACCCCTAACAAGAAACTAACCTAACCCTGTAACAACAAAGAGCCTTAACCTCCTAACAACAAACCACCTTAACCCCCTAACAACAAACAACCCTAAAGCCCTAACAACAAACAATCCTAACCCCCTAACAACCAACAACTCTCACCCCCTAACCACAAACAACACTAACACCCTAACCACAAACAACACTAACCCCGTAAGAACAAACAACACTAACCCCCTAACCACAAACAACACTAACACCCTAACCACAAACAACACTAACACCCTAACAACAAAAACTACTAAACCCCAAAAAGAAACAACCCTAAACCCCTAACAACAAACACTAACCCCCTAGCAACAAACCACACTAAACCCCTAACAAGAAACTAACCTAACCCCGTAACAACAAACAACCCTAACCTCCTAACAACAAACAACCTTAAACCACTAACAACAAACAACCCTAAACCTCTAACAACAAACAACACTAAAACCCTAACAACAAAAAACACTAAACCCCAACAAGAAACAAGACTAAACCCCTAACAACAAACACTAACCCCCTAACAACAAACAACACTAAACCCCTAACAAGAAACTAACCTAACCCTGTAACAATAAACAACCCTAACCTCCTAACAACAAACAACCCTAACCCCCTAACAAACAACAACACTAACCCCCTAACCACAAACAACACTAATACCCTAACATCAAAAACTACTAAACCCCAACAAGAAACAACCCTAAACCCCTAACAACAAACACTAACCCCCTAACAACAAACAAGACTAAACCCCTAACAAGAAACTAACCTAACCCCGTAACAACAAACAACCCTAACCTCCTAACAACAAACAACCTTAAACCCCTAACAACAAACAACCCTAAACCCCTAACAACAAACAACACTAACACCCTAACAACAAAAACCACTAAACCCCAACAAGAAACAACACTAAACCCCTAACAAAAAACACTAACCCCCTAACAACAAACAACACTAAACCCCTAACAAGAAACTAACCTAACCCAGTAACAACAAACATCCCTAACCTCCTAACAACAAACAACCTTAACCCCCTAACAACAAACAACCCTAAACCCCTAATAACAAACAATTGTAAACCCAACAACCAACAACGCTCACCCCCTAACCACAAACAACTCTAACACCCTAACAACAAAAACACTAACCCCGTAAGAACAAGCAACACTAACCCCCTAACAACAAACAACCTTAAACCCCTAACAACAAACAACACTAATCCCCTAAAAACAAACAACACTAACACCCTAACAACAAAAACCACTAAACCCCAACAGGAAACAACACTAAAACCCTAACAACAAACACTAACCCTCTAACAACAAACAACACTAAACCCCTAACAAGAAACTAACCTAAAACCGTAACAACAAACAACCCTAACCTCCTAACAACAAACAACCTTAAACCCCTAAAAACAAAAAACCCTAAACCCCTAACAACAAACAACACTAACACCCTAACAAGAAAAACCACTAAACCCCAACAAGAAACAACACTAAACCCCTAACAACAAACACTAATCCCCTAACAACAAACAACACTAAACCCCTAACAAGAAACTAACCTAACCCTGTAACAAGAAACAGTCCCAACCTCCTAACAACAAAAAACCTTAACCCCCTAATAACAAACAACTCTAAACCCCTAACAACAAACAATTCTAACCCCCTAACAACCAACAACGCTCACCCCCTAACCACAAACAACACTAACACCCTAACCACAAAAACACTAACCCCGTTAGAACAAGCAACACTAACCCCCTAACAACAAACAACCTTAAACCCCTAACAACAAACAACACTAAACCCCTAAAAACAAACAACACTAACACCCTAACAACAAAAACCACTAAACCCCAACAAGAAACAACACTAAACCCCTAACAACAAACACTAACCACCTAACAACAAACAACACTAAACCCCTAACAAGAAACTAACCTAACCCTGTAAGAACAAACAGCCCTAACCTCCTAACAACAAACCACCTTAACCCCCTAACAACAAACAAACCTAAACCCCTAACAACAAACAATCCTAACCCTCTAACAACCAACAACTCTCACCCCCTAACCACAAACAACACTAACACCCTAACCACAAACAACACTAACCCCCTAACAACAAAAAACACTAACACCCTAAGAACAAAAACTACTAAACCCCAAAAAGAAACAACCCTAAACCCCTAACAACAAACACTAACCCCCTAACAACAAACAACACTAAACCCCTAACAAGAAACTAACCTAACCCCGTAACAACAAACAACACTAACCTCCTAACAACAAACAACCTTAAACCCCTAACAACAAACAAACCTAAACCCCTAACAACAAACAACACTAACACCCTAACAACAAAAACCACTAAACCCCAACAAGAAACAACCCTAAACCCCTAACAACAAACACTAACCCCCTAACAACAAGCAACACTAAACCCCTAACAAGAAACTAACCAACCCCGTAACAACAAACAACCCTAACCTCCTAACAACAAACCACCTTAACCCCCTAACAACAAACAACCCTAAACCCCTAACAACAAACAATCCTAACCTCCTAACAACCAACAACTCTCACCCCCTAACCACAAACTACACTAACACCCTAACCACAAACAACACTAACCCCGTAAGAACAAACAACACTAACCCCCTAACGACAAACAACACAAACACCCTAACAACAAAAACTACTATACCCCAACAAGAAACAACCCTAAACCCCTAACAACAAACACTAACCCCCTAACAACAAAAAACACTAAACCCCTAACAAGAAACTAAACTAACCCCGTAATAACAAACAACCCTAACCTCCTAACAACAAACAACCCTAAACCCCTAACAACAAACAACCCTAACCTTCTAACAATAAACAACCCTAACCTCCTAACAACAAACAACCTTAAACCCCTAACAACAAACAACCCTAAACCCCTAACAACAAACAACACTAACACCCTAACAACAAAAAACACTAAACCCCAAAAAGAAACAACACTAAACCCCTAACAGCAAACACTAACCCCATAACAACAAACAACACTAAACCCTTAACAAGAAACTAACCTAACCCTGTAACAAAAAACAACCCTAACCTCCTAACAACAAGCAACCTTAACCCCCTAACAACAAACAATCCTAACCCTCTAACAACCAACAACGCTCACCCCCTAACCGCAAACAACACTAACACCCTAACCACAAACAACACTAACCCCGTAAGAACAAACAACACTAACCCCCTAACAACAAACAACACTAACACCCTAACAACAAAAACTACTAAACCCCAACAAGATACAACCCTAAACCCCTAACAACAAACACTAAACCCCTAACAACAAGCAACACTAAACCCCTAACAAGAAACTAACCTAACCCCGTAACAACAAACAACCCTAACATCCTAACAGCAAACAACCTTAAACCCCTAACAACAAACAACACTAAACCCCTAACAACAAACAACACTAACACCCTAACAACAAAAACCACTAAACCCCAACAAGAAACAACACTAAACCCCAACAACAAACACTAACCCCCTAACAACAAACAACACTAAACCCCTAACAAGAAACTAACCTAACCCTGTAAAAACAAACAACCCTAACCTCCTAACAACAAACAACCCTAAGCCCCTAACAAACAACAACACTAACCCCCTAACCACAAACAACACTAACACCCTAACAACAAAAACTACTAAACCCCAACAAGAAACAACCCTAAACCCCTAACAACAAACACTAACCCCCTAGCAACAAACAACACTAAACCCCTAACAAGAAACTAACCTAACCCCGTAACAACAAACAACCCTAACCTCCTAACAGCAAACAACCTTAAACCCCTAACAACAAACAACCCTAAACCCCTAACAACAAACAACACTAACACCCTAACAACAAAAACCACTAAACCCCAAAAAGAAACAACACTAAACCCCTAACAACAAACACTAACCCCCTAACAACAAACAACACTAAACCCCCCACAAGAAACTAACCTAATCCCGTAACAACAAACAACCCTAACCTCCTAACAACAAACAACCTTAAACCTCTAACAACAAACAACCCTAAACCCCGAACAACAAACAACACTAAGACCCTAACAACAAAAACCACTAAACCCCAAGAAGAAACAACACTAAACCCCTAACAACAAACACTAACCCCCTAACAACAAACAACACTAAACCCCTAACAAGAAACTAACCTAACCCTGTAACAACAAACAACCCTAACCTCCTAACAACTAAACACCTTAACCCCCTAACAGCAAACAACCCTAAACGCCTAACAACAAACAATTCTAACCCCCTAACAACCAACAACTCTCACCCCCTAACCACAAACAACACTAACACCCTAACCACAAACAACACTAACACCCTAACAACAAAAACTACTAAACCCCAAAAAGAAACAACCCTAAACCCCTAACAACAAACACTAACCCCCTAGCAACAAACCACACTAAACCCCTAACAAGAAACTAACCTAACCCCGTAACAACAAACAACCCTAACCTCCTAACAACAAACAACCTTAAACCCCTAACAACAAACAACCCTAAACCTCTAACAACAAACAACACTAACACCCTAACAACAAAAAACACTAAACCCCAACAAGAAAGAAGACTAAACCCCTAACAACAAACACTAACCCCCTAACAACAAACAACACTAAACCCCTAACAAGAAACTAACCTAACCCTGTAAAAACAAACAACCCTAACCTCCTAACAACAAACAACCCTAACCCCCTAACAAACAACAACACTAACCCCCTAACCACAAACAACACTAATACCCTAACAACAAAAACTACTAAACCCCAACAAGAAACAACCCTAAACCCCTAACAACAAACACTAACCCCCTAACAACAAACAACACTAAACCCCTAACAAGAAACTAACCTAACCCCGTAACAACAAACAACCCTAACCTCCTAACAACAAACAACCTTAAACCCCTAACAACAAACAACCCTAAACCCCTAACAACAAACAACACTAACACCCTAACAACAAAAACCACTAAACCCCAACAAGAAACAACACTAAACCCCTAACAACAAACACTAACCCCCTAACAACAAACAACACTAAACCCCTAACAAGAAACTAACCTAACCCTGTAACAACAAACAGCCTTAACCTCCTAAAAACAAACAACCTTAACCCCCTAACAACAAACAACCCTAAACCCCTAACAACAAAAAATCCTAACCCCCTAACAACCAACAACGCACTCCCCCTAACCACAAACAACACTAACACCCTAACCACAAACAACACTAACCCCGTAAGAACAAACAACACTAACCCCCTAACAACAAACAACACTAACACCCTAACAACCAAAACTACTAAACCCCAACAAGAAACAACCCTAAACCCCTAACAACAAACACTAACCCCCTAACAACAAACAACACTAAACCCCTAACAAGAAACTAACCTAACCCCGTAACAACAAATAACCCTAACCTCCTAACAACAAACAACCTTAAACCCCTAAAAACAAACAACCCTAAACCCCTAACAACAAACAACCCTAAACCCCTAACAACAAACAACACTAACACCCTAACAACAAAAACCACTAAACCCCTACAAGAAACAACACTAAACCCCTAACAACAAACACTAACCCCCTAACAACAAACAACACCAAACCCCTAACAAGAAACTAACCTAACCCCGTAACAACAAACAACCCTAACCTCCTAACAACAAACAACCTTAAACCCCTAACAACAAACAACCCTAAACCCCTAACAACAAACAACACTAACACCCTAACAATAAAAACCACTAAACCCCAACAAGAAACAACACTAAACCCCTAACAACAAACACTAACCCCCTAAGAACAAACAACACTAAACCCCTACCAAGAAACTAACCTAAGCCTGTAAAAACAAACAACCCTAACCTCCTAACAACAAACAACCCTAACCCCCTAACAAACAACAACACTAACCCCCTATCCACAAACAACACTAACACCCTAACAACAAAAACTACTAAACCCCAACAAGAAACAACCCTAAACCCCTAACAACAAACACTAACCCCCTAACAACAAACAACACTAAACCTCTAACAAGAAACTAACCTAACCCCGTAACAACAAACAACCCTAACCTCCTAACAACAAACAACCTTAAACCCCTAACAACAAACAACCCTAAACCCCTAACAACAAACAACACTAACACCCTAACAACAAAAACCACTAAACCCCAACAAGAAACAACACTAAACCCCTAACAACAAACACTAACCCCCTAACAACAAACAACACTAAACCCCTAACAAGAAACTAACCTAACCCTGTAACAACAAACAGCCTTAACCTCCTAAAAACAAACAACCTTAACCCCCTAACAACAAACAACCCTAAACCCCTAACAACAAAAAATCCTAACCCCCTAACAACCAACAACGCACTCCCCCTAACCACAAACAACACTAACACCCTAACCACAAACAACACTAACCCCGTAAGAACAAACAACACTAACCCCCTAACAACAAACAACACTAACACCCTAACAACCAAAACTACTAAACCCCAACAAGAAACAACCCTAAACCCCTAACAACAAACACTAACCCCCTAACAACAAACAACACTAAACCCCTAACAAGAAACTAACCTAACCCCGTAACAACAAATAACCCTAACCTCCTAACAACAAACAACCTTAAACCCCTAAAAACAAACAACCCTAAACCCCTAACAACAAACAACCCTAAACCCCTAACAACAAACAACACTAACACCCTAACAACAAAAACCACTAAACCCCTACAAGAAACAACACTAAACCCCTAACAACAAACACTAACCCCCTAACAACAAACAACACCAAACCCCTAACAAGAAACTAACCTAACCCCGTAACAACAAACAACCCTAACCTCCTAACAACAAACAACCTTAAACCCCTAACAACAAACAACCCTAAACCCCTAACAACAAACAACACTAACACCCTAACAATAAAAACCACTAAACCCCAACAAGAAACAACACTAAACCCCTAACAACAAACACTAACCCCCTAACAACAAACAACACTAAACCCCTACCAAGAAACTAACCTAAGCCTGTAAAAACAAACAACCCTAACCTCCTAACAACAAACAACCCTAACCCCCTAACAAACAACAACACTAACCCCCTATCCACAAACAACACTAACACCCTAACAACAAAAACTACTAAACCCCAACAAGAAACAACCCTAAACCCCTAACAACAAACACTAACCCCCTAACAACAAACAACACTAAACCTCTAACAAGAAACTAACCTAACCCTGTAACAACAAACCTCCCTAACCTCCTAACAACAAACAACCTTAACCCCCTAACAACAAACAACCCTAAACCCCTAACAACAAACAACACTAACACCCTAACAACAAAAAACACTAAACCCCAACAAGAAACAACACTAAACACCTAACAACAAACACTAACCCCCTAACAACAAACAACACTAAACCCCTAACAAGAAACTAACCTAACCCTGTAACAACAAACAACCCTAACCTCCTAACAACAAACCACCTTAACCCCCTAACAACTAACAACCCTAAACCCCTAACAACAAACAATCCTAACCCCCTAACAACCAACAACTCTCACCCCCAACCACAGACAACACTAACACCCTAACCACAAACAACACTAACACCCTAACAACAAAAACTACTAAACCCCAACAAGAAAAAACCCTAAACCCCTAACAATAAACACTAACCCCCTAGCAACAAACCACACTAAACCCCTAACAAGAAACTAACCTAACCCCGTAACAACAAACAACCCTAACCTCCTAACAACAAACAACACTAACACCCTAACAACAAAAACCACTAAACCCCAACAAGAAACAACACTAAACCCCAACAACAAACACTAACCCCCTAACAACAAACAACACTAAACCCCTAACAAGAAACTAACCTAACCCTGTAAAAACAAACAACCCTAACCTCCTAACAACAAACAACCCTAAGCCCCTAACAAACAACAACACTAACCCCCTAACCACAAACAACACTAACACCCTAACAACAAAAACTACTAAACCCCAACAAGAAACAACCCTAAACCCCTAACAACAAACACTAACCCCCTAGCAACAAACAACACTAAACCCCTAACAAGAAACTAACCTAACCCCGTAACAACAAACAACCCTAACCTCCTAACAGCAAACAACCTTAAACCCCTAACAACAAACAACCCTAAACCCCTAACAACAAACAACACTAACACCCTAACAACAAAAACCACTAAACCCCAACAAGAAACAACACTAAACCCCTAACAAGAAACTAACCTAACCCTATAACAACAAACAACCCTAACCTCCTAACAACTAAACACCTTAACCCCCTAACAGCAAACAACCCTAAACCCCTAACAACAAACAATTCTAACCCCCTAACAACCAACAACTCTCACCCCCTAACCACAAACAACACTAACACCCTAACCACAAACAACACTAACACCCTAACAACAAAAACTACTAAACCCCAAAAAGAAACAACCCTAAACCCCTAACAACAAACACTAACCCCCTAGCAACAAACCACACTAAACCCCTAACAAGAAACTAACCTAACCCCGTAACAACAAACAACCCTAACCTCCTAACAACAAACAACCTTAAACCCCTAACAACAAACAACCCTAAACCTCTAACAACAAACAACACTAACACCCTAACAACAAAAAACACTAAACCCCAACAAGAAAGAAGACTAAACCCCTAACAACAAACACTAAACCCCTAACAACAAACAACACTAAACCCCTAACAAGAAACTAACCTAACCCTGTAAAAACAAACAACCCTAACCTCCTAACAACAAACAACCCTAACCCCCTAACAAACAACAACACTAACCCCCTAACCACAAACAACACTAATACCCTAACAACAAAAACTACTAAACCCCAACAAGAAACAACCCTAAACCCCTAACAACAAACACTAACCCCCTAACAACAAACAACACTAAACCCCTAACAAGAAACTAACCTAACCCCGTAACAACAAACAACCCTAACCTCCTAACAACAAACAACCTTAAACCCCTAACAACAAACAACCCTAAACCCCTAACAACAAACAACACTAACACCCTAACAACAAAAACCACTAAACCCCAACAAGAAACAACACTAAACCCCTAACAACAAACACTAAACCCCTAACAACAAACAACACTAAACCCCTAACAAGAAACTAACCTAACCCTGTAACAACAAACAGCCTTAACCTCCTAACAACAAACAACCTTAACCCCCTAACAACAAACAACCCTAAACCCCTAACAACAAAAAATCCTAACCCCCTAACAACCAACAACGCACTCCCCCTAACCACAAACAACACTAACACCCTAACCACAAACAACACTAACCCCGTAAAAACAAACAACACTAACCCCCTAACAACAAACAACACTAACACCCTAACAACCAAAACTACTAAACCCCAACAAGAAACAACCCTAAACCCCTAACAACAAACACTAACCCCCTAACAACAAACAACACTAAACCCCTAACAAGAAACTAACCTAACCCCGTAACAACAAATAACCCTAACCTCCTAACAACAAACAACCCTAAACCCCTAAAAACAAACAACCCTAAACCCCTAACAACAAACAACCCTAAACCCCTAACAACAAACAACACTAACACCCTAACAACAAAAACCACTAAACCCCTACAAGAAACAACACTAAACCCCTAACAACAAACACTAACCCCCTAACAACAAACAACACCAAACCCCTAACAAGAAACTAACCTAACCCCGTAACAACAAACAACCCTAACCTCCTAACAACAAACAACCTTAAACCCCTAACAACAAACAACCCTAAACCCCTAACAACAAACAACACTAACACCCTAACAATAAAAACCACTAAACCCCAACAAGAAACAACACTAAACCCCTAACAACAAACACTAACCCCCTAACAACAAACAACACTAAACCCCTACCAAGAAACTAACCTAAGCCTGTAAAAACAAACAACCCTAACCTCCTAACAACAAACAACCCTAACCCCCTAACAAACAACAACACTAACCCCCTATCCACAAACAACACTAACACCCTAACAACAAAAACTACTAAACCCCAACAAGAAACAACCCTAAACCCGTAACAACAAACACTAACCCCCTAACAACAAACAACACTAAACCTCTAACAAGAAACTAACCTAACCCTGTAACAACAAACCTCCCTAACCTCCTAACAACAAACAACCTTAACCCCCTAACAACAAACAACCCTAAACCCCTAACAACAAACAACACTAACACCCTAACAACAAAAAACACTAAACCCCAACAAGAAACAACACTAAACACCTAACAACAAACACTAACACCCTAACAACAAACAACACTAAACCCCTAACAAGAAACTAACCTAACCCTGTAACAACAAACAACCCTAACCTCCTAACAACAAACCACCTTAACCCCCTAACAACTAACAACCCTAAACCCCTAACAACAAACAATCCTAACCCCCTAACAACCAACAACTCTCACCCCCAACCACAGACAACACTAACACCCTAACCACAAACAACACTAACACCCTAACAACAAAAACTACTAAACCCCAAAAAGAAACAACCCTAAACCCCTAAGAACAAACAACACTAACACCCTAACAACAAAAACCACTAAACCCCAACAAGAAACAACACTAAACCCCTAACAACAAACACTAACCCCCAACAAACAACACTAAACCCCTAACAAGAAACTAACCTAACCCTGTAACAACAAACAACCCTAACCTCCTAACAACAAAACACTTTAATCCCCTAACAACAAAGAACCCTAAACCCCTAACAACAAACAATCCTAACCCCCTAACAACCAACAACTCTCACCATCTAACCACAAACAACACTAACACCCTAACCACAAACAACACTAACACCCTAACAACAAAAACTACTAAACCCCAAAAAGAAACAACCCTAAACCCCTAACAACAAACACTAACCCCCTAACAACAAAAAACACTAAACCCCTAACAAGAAACTAACCTAAATCCGTAATAACAAACAACTCTAACCTCCTAACAACAAACAACCCTAAACCCCTAACAACAAACAACCCTAACCTTCTAACAACAAACAACCCTAACCTCCTAACAACAAACAACCTTAAACCCCTAACAACAAACAACCCTAAACCCCTAACAACAAACAACACTAACACCCTAACAACAAAAAACACTAAACCCCAACAAGAAACAACACTAAACCCCCAAGAACAAACACTAACCCCATAACAACAAACAACACTAAACCCTTAACAAGAAACTAACCTAACCCTGTAACAAAAAACAACCCTAACCTCCTAACAACAAGCAACCTTAACCCCCTAACAACAAACAATCCTAACCCTCTAACAACGAACAACTCTCACCCCCTAACCACAAACAACACTAACACCCTAACCACAAACAACACTAACCCCGTAAGAACAAACAACACTAACCCCCTAACAACAAACAACACTAACACCCTAACAACAAAAAGTACTAAACCCCAACAAGATACAACCCTAAACCCCTAACAACAAACACTAACCCCCTAACAACAAGCAACACTAAACCCCTAACAAGAAACTAACCTAACCCCGTAACAACAAACAACCCTAACCTCCTAACAGCAAACAACCTTAAACCCCTAACAACAAACAACCCTAAACCCCTAACAACAAACAACACTAACACCCTAACAACAAAAACCACTAAACCCCAACAAGAAACAACACTAAACCCCTAACAACAAACACTAACCCCCTAACAACAAACAACACTAAACCCCTAACAAGAAACTAACCTAACCCTGTAAAAACAAACAAAACTAACCTCCTAACAACAAACCACCTTAACCCCCTAACAACTAACAACCCTAAACCCCTAACAACAAACAATCCTAACCCCCTAACAACCAACAACTCTCACCCCCAACCACAGACAACACTAACACCCTAACCACAAACAACACTAACACCCTAACAACAAAAACTACTAAACCCCAAAAAGAAACAACCCTAAACCCCTAAGAACAAACAACACTAACACCCTAACAACAAAAACCACTAAACCCCAAAAAGAAACAACACTAAACCCCTAACAACAAACACTAACCCCCTAACAACAAACAACACTAAACCCCCAACAAGAAACTAACCTAAACCCGTAACAACAAACAACCCTAACCTCCTAACAACAAACAACCTTAAACCCCTAACAACAAACAACCCTAAACCCCTAACAACAAACAACACTAAGACCCTAACAACAAAAACCACTAAACCCCAACAAGAAACAACACTAAACCCCTAACAACAAACACTAACCCCCTAACAACAAACAACACTAAACCCCTAACAAGAAACTAACCTAACCCCGTAACAACAAATAACCCTAACCTCCTAACAACAAACAACCTTAAACCCCTAAAAACAAACAACCCTAAACCCCTAACAACAAACAACACTAAACCCCTAACAAGAAACTAAAATAACCCTGTAACAACAAAGAACACTAACCTCCTAACAACAAACAATCCTAACCCCCTAACAAACAACAACACTAACCCCCTAAGAACAAACAACACTAACACCCTAACAACAAAAACTACTAAACCCCAACAACAAACAACCCTAAACCCCTAACAACAAACACTAACCCCCTAACAACAAACAACACTAAACCCCTAACAAGAAACTAACCTAACCCCGTAACAACAAACAACCCTAACCTCCTAACAACAAACAACCTTAAACCCCTAACAACAAACAACCCTAAGCCCCTAACAACAAACAACACTAACACCCTAACAATAAAAACCACTAAACCCCAACAAGAAACAACACTAAACCCCTAACAACAAACACTAACCCCCTAACAACAAACAACACTAAACCCCTAACAAGAAACTAACCTAACCCTGTAAAAACAAACAACCCTAACCTCCTAACAACAAACAACCCTAACCCCCTAACAAACAACAACACTAACCCCCTAAGAACAAACAACACTAACACCCTAACAACAAAAACTACTAAACCCCAACAAGAAACAACCCTAAACCCGTAACAACAAACACTAACCCCCTAACAACAAACAACACTAAACCTCTAACAAGAAACTAACCTAACCCTGTAACAACAAACCTCCCTAACCTCCTAACAACAAACAACCTTAACCCCCTAACAACAAACAACCCTAAACCCCTAACAACAAACAACACTAACACCCTAACAACAAAAAACACTAAACCCCAACAAGAAACAACACTAAACCCCTAACAACAAACACTAACCCCCTAACAACAAACAACACTAAACCCCTAACAAGAAACTAACCTAACCGTGTAACAGCAAACAGCCTTAACCTCCTAACAACAAACAACCTTAACCCCCTAACAACAAACAACCCTAAACCCCTAACAACAAACAATCCTAACCCCCTAACAACCAACAACGCACACCCCCTAACCACAAACAACACTAACACCCTAACCACAAACAACACTAACCCCGTAAGAACAAACAACACTAACCCCCTAACAACAAACAACACTAACACCCTAACAACAAAAACTACTAAACCCCAACAAGAAACAACCCTAAACCCCTAACAACAAACACTAACCCCCTAACAACAAACAACACTAAACCCCTAACAAGAAACTAACCTAAATCCGTAACAACAAACAACCCTAACCTCCTAACAACAAACAACCTTAAACTTCTAACAAACAACAACACTAACCCCCTATCCACAAACAACACTAACACCCTAACAACAAAAACTACTAAACCCCAACAGGAAACAACCCTAAACCCGTAACAACAAACACTAACCCCCTAACAACAGACAACACTAAACCTCTAACAAGAAACTAACCTAACCCTGTAACAACAAACCTCCCTAACCTCCTAACAACAAACAACCTTAACCCCCTAACAACAAACAACCCTAAACCCCTAACAACAAACAGCTCTCACCCCCTAACCACAAACAACACTAACACTCTAACCAGAAACAACACTAACCCCGTAAGAACAAACAACACTAACCCGCTAACCACAAACAACACTAACACCCTAACAACAAAAACTACTAAACCTCAAAAAGAAACAACCCTAAATCCCTAACAACAAACACTAACCCCCTAACAACAAACAACACTAAACCCCTAACAAAAAACTAACCTAACCCCGTAACAACAAACAACCCTAACCTCCTAACAACAAACAACCTTAAACCCCTAACAACAAACAACCCTAAACCCCTAACAACAAACAGCACTAACACCCTAACAACAAAAAACACTAAACCCCAACAAGAAACAACACTAAACCCCTAACAACAAACACTAACACCCTAACAACAAACAACACTAAACCCTTAACAAGAAACTAACCTAACCCTGTAACAAAAAACAACCCTAACCTCCTAACAACAAACAACCTTAACCCCCTAACAACAAACAATCCTAACCCTCTAACAACCAACAATGCTCACCCCCTAACCACAAACAACACTAACACATTAACCACAAACAACACTAACCCCGTAAGAACAAACAACACTAACCCCCTAAAAACAAACAACACTAACACCCTAACAACAAAAACTACTAAACCCCAACAAGAAACAACCCTAAACCCCTAACAACAAACACTAACCCCCTAACAACAAGCAACACTAAAACCCTAACAAGAAACTAACCTAACCCCGTAACAACAAACAACCCTAACCTCCTAACAGCAAACAACCTTAAACCCCTAACAACAAACAACCCTAAACCCCTAACAACAAACAACACTAACACCCTAACAACAAAAACCACTAAACCCCAACAAGAAACAACACTAAACCCCTAACAACAAACACTAACCCCCTAACAACAAACAACACTAAACCCCTAACAAGAAACTAACCTAACCCTGTAACAACAAACAGCCCTAACCTCCTAACAAGAAACCACCTTAACCCCCTAACAACAAACAACCCTAAACCCCTAACAACAAACAATCCTAACCCTCTAACAACCAACAACTCTCACCGCCTAACCACAAACAACACTAACACCCTAACCACAAAAACACTAACCCCGTAAGAACAAACAACACTAACCCCCTAACAACAAGCAACACTAACACCCTAACAACAAAAACTACTAAACCCAAAAAAGAAGCAACCCTAAACCCCTAACAACAAACACTAACCCCCTAACAACAAACAACACTAAACCCCTAACAAGAAACTAACCTAACCCCGTAACAACAAACAACCCTACCCTCCTAACAACAAACAACCTTAAACCCCTAACAACAAACAACCCTAAACCCCTAACAACAAACAACCCTAAACCCCTAACAACAAACAACACTAACACCTAACAACAAAAACCACTAAACCCCAACAGGAAACAACCCTATACCCCTAACAACAAACACTAACCCCCTAACAACAAACAACACTAAACCCCTAACAAGAAACTAACCTAACCCTGTAACAACAAACAACCCTAACCTCCTAACAACAAACAACCTTAACCCCCTAAGAACAAACAACCCTAAACCCCTAACAACAAACAATCCTAACCCCGTAACAACCAACAACGCACACCCCCTAACCACAAACAACACTAACACCCTAACCACAAACAACACTAACCCCGTAAGAACAAACAACACTAACCCCCTAACAAAAAACAACACTAACACCCTAACAACAAACAATCCTAACCCGCTAACAACCAACAACTCTCACCCCTAACCACAAACAACACTAACACCCTAACCACAAACAACACTAACCCCGTAAGAACAAACAACACTAACCCCCTAACAACAAACAACACTAACACCCTAACAACAAAAAACACTAAACCCAACAAGAAACAACCGTAAACCCCTAACAACAAACACTAACCCCCTAACAACAAACAACACTAAACCCCTAACATGAAACTAACCTAACCCTGTAACAACAAACAACCCTAACCTCCTAACAACAACCCTAACCGCCTAACAAACAACAACACTAACTCCCTAACCACAAACAACACTAACACTCTAGCAACAAAAA